>NC_142928.1:44613396-44618396 GCF_046866305.1 Octopus bimaculoides
GGCCTTGTTATACTGGATATTCCGTCTGACCTTTAAGTGCCATATTTCTGGTGGATTGCCGAATCAGACCTGTTGGGAAAAAGTGTTTAGTATATTAAACACATTTTTCTCAAAATTCAGATAAAAATTTTAAAATAGTGTATCCGTCATAATTTAATTTAGTGACAAATTCAAATTATGTGATTTCTGAAACAAGATTGAGAATGCAAATACCATGATTTGAACCGAACACTGAAACAAGAAGTTTTATAAAATTGAGCATTGTGTTCTTTGCGTTAATTAACGGATTTCAAAATTTCTATATGCTGTATATTATTTATAAGAATGTCAAACATATACAAAAGTTTGTACAAATTTATTTAACCGTTAAAATGATTGTTTGTCATGGTAACATATTTAAAGACATGCGCTTCTCATTCAATATGTAATAAGATGATTATTATTCAGCAAGATTATCACGTTTTGATGTTATTTTAGAAAGTGGAATTAAATACACGTAATATTGATTTTGAACAACATTATTATCATTCTAAATATTATCAAACAGTAAAACGCCAGCAAATAATTGAGGTAAATGATTAAAAAAAAAAAAGGGGTAAAACATTGCATATTTGTTTCGTACGTTTAAAACTTAATGCTGTCTTCAGAATATTTTCAATAATTTAGAGATTTAACCATATGTATTTATTTCTTGTGAGGGACAGGCTGATATTACGGTTGCTGACATACTATACACTTGTTAATCCAACCACAAATTTCTATCAGAAGTACACTGATACAATCCGCACCAGAAATAATTCCACCCCATGCAAAACACAGAAACCTCTATGTAGGCACGGTATCTACTAATTGTGTTCGTTCATCTCCAAATTATCCATCGAATTACATTTTACTTTATTTAAAAAAGAAATATATATTCAAAAATATGATACATTGTTCAAGGTAATAGAATGCATTAATCATTAGTGCAGTTCGTAATCAAATATATAAGGATAAAAAAACAACAAAACCAATGTTGTTATTGTACTAGTCGTCCATGAAATGCATTGAATCCTCATCACTATTTCATTCCCGAAACGAAAAAAATTAAACTGCAGATTTAACATTCTGTCTCGATCTACAACATTCTGTCTACAACAAACCAAGAGGATATTAAAAATGCAAAAATGATTAGATGCCAGCACACACACCCACACACACGCACACACACACACACACACACACACACACACACACACACACACGCACACACACATCACACACATATTTATATATTGTCACTATATTACGATATCCAGTCTGGTGCCTTAAATGGTGATTAGGTATATATGTATATATATATATATATATATATATATATATTTGCCATGCTGGACCGCTGAACTTTTAAGTTCTTTTCATTCCCTCTCTGTTTATTTTCTGTTATTTCTTTCTGTTGAAGCTCGTAGGCTGGAAACGTAATTTTTAAAAAAATTTCTGGAGTCAAACTAATACTCTTGATTTTTGTTTATACATCCGTCTTCGTCTTTTGTTTTTCCATAAATTTCAACCACACACACACGCACACACACACACACATACACACACACACACACACACATACACACATATATGTATAAATATATACATATATATATACATATATATATGTGTGTGTGTGTGTGTGTGTGTGTATGTATTTATGTATGTATATATAAACTTAACATTTCAAATATGCTTCAGGTATATTCGAACCCGTAACGAAGCCATTCACTGTTTTTTGACATGGAGAGCATTTCTTGCTGTAGAGAAATTGGTGTAAATACACCTAATTAGCCCACACCACCCTATCATCAGATTTTTGCATGCACGAATTTCAGCGTGGTTATTCCTCCTCAGCAGCGGATACTGAAACGCCAAATGTTGCGAACTGACACGAGAGACAAGTGTCTCTTATGATATTCCCGTCATCATTCAATGACTTGTACTTTTCAGCGGCTCGCCGAAAATAAAATGCAGGGTGAAAGCGTTAAGAAGTGGTGTCTATAGATAAAAACATTTTACCAACTCAATGTATATAGAGTCGCTTACATACCACTTGAGGATCTGTTTAGGTTTTGTGATCAACCAGCAGGATATTCGGCCTATATCGTAAGTCTGAAAAAAGTGTTTTCTGCCCATAATCGAAGTGAAGCATCGGGCGTGGAGCTTCAAGGTAAGGCAAATATCGTACAATGTTGAACGTGAATAGCCAGACTATAAATATTCAAAAAATGTTCATGTTTCGTCGTCAGTTGTTCCATTTCAGTATGTAGTTGGCTAACATTGCAATTTTTTTCAGGTAATTGTTAGAAGACGAACTACTGTGCCGCTACCCTCAGTAGCAGGCTTTGGTTTTGTCATGAGGTGCATAAAACTGCTTTCTATAAATTTCTCTGTGAAGGAACTCCTCTCTACTGCGTCAATATCTTTTTCATATCTTACTATTACTGGTGCGGGTCTTGCATTGTAGCACTCTATGACACTAGATGTGTCTCCAGACAGATGTACCTTTATTTGCATTGCAGTTGTTGAATAAATAGTGATATCTTTAGTCACCCATAAATTGTTTGCTTAATATTGAGGGATAATGTTTTTGGCAACACTTACATATACTGGCATGTGTCATTTGATGTCTTTTTGTTTGATCCACGAAGTTAATTGTTGCATGGTTACGACTAAATTCTTTGTTTTAATTTGTTATTAATATGTCTTTCTTTAGTAATCGGTAATCCTGTAAAATGCAATGTCTAGCAATAAAGTATTCAGCTGTTGTTGTTAGAGTTGAATACTTGATTCATGGTCTTAGGTCAATTATTCGGTTTTATGTGGATTTAGAATGAGTTGTTGTCTGCCTTTGAACAACCGCTATCGTCTTGTGCTTATTTAAGAGTAATGCTCAGAAATGTTACTTCTGGGAAAATAGCTTCAAATGTAATATTCAAACTTAATCCTTTGAATATTACTATGTTCCCCGAATGTGGATTCCATACGGTTACTTGCAATTATAAGAAAAATATACTCGTAATCGCTGTAACACTATCAAGCAAGCTTGCTTTATTTTGTGTCATGAAATCTAAGTATGACAATGTCACTGTCAACTACCACACGCTTCCCATTTCATTATGCGTGTTGCCAAAAAGAAGTCACAGGTACATACGCCAAAATACATTTACAAGCGCAGGCACACGCACTTATGTATATATGTATGTGTGTATGTGTGTATGTATGTGTGTGTGTGTGTCTATCTATCTATCTATCTATCTATCTATCTATCTATCTATCTATCTATCTATCTATCTATCTATCTATCTATCTATCTATAATATTTGCGACAAAATATAAATAATGGTTAGTACATAATTTTTCTTTATTCGAGTAAATTAGGCATACAGCTATTTCCAGTAGTCATTACAGATATGTCACTGATAGGCTTACTCAACTGGTCTTTTGATCAGTTGTGAAAAAATGAAGGACTTAAAAAAAATTAATGCCACTTTCGTCAGAGCCATTTCTGGTTATAACAAAGCACAATATTGAAGGAATGGTACATGCATGAAGGAGGGGGGGAAGAAGGAAGGGGGCAAGTGAATTAGAGATAAAGAGGAAATGAGAAGACAAGTAGCAATTTGCAAAGGAAGAATTAAGGTGAAGAGAGGGAAGAAGAGAAGAGAGGAAGGAATAAAAAAGAGTAGAGGACGGGATCACTCTTTAGAAGAAATGGGATAGGATGATCGAAATTCCGGGAAAAGGACAGTCATAAAACATTAATAATTGTAATCAGGTCTACACGCATGGATATACTTGCATTGTTTTTAGGTTAGGTATTCTTCAAATGATGAGTTGAAATTTAACAAGCGCCATTTACACACATGGTCAACTTAAGTCTTTAATATTTTGCCCTTAGTACTATCATGCATAGTGGGGGAATTGCATTAGAAAACTAATGAAATATCAGTAGTAATCATATAATGATGGAGATGGAAAGCTGAGAAACTTTTGTCCGCTAGGATATAAAATAATGATAGATTGAGAGATGTGAGGTTGCCTTAAAATAATATCAAGTTGGGTAATTTAAAATCAAATAACATTGGAAACCGGATATAATTTCAGATTAAACTCATTAGAGGAGTTTTTTAAATATTAATCCATTAAATATATTATGGATTAAAATTTGAACTAAACTTAAAATTTATAATACTAAAATTAAAGTAAACTAAACATGAATTCAAAAGAATTAAAAGAATTTAACGCAATAAATGGTATTATTAAATCATTAATAATAATCCTTTCTACTACTATAAGCACAAAGCCTGGGATTTTGGGAGAGGAGGATTGTCGATTACATCGACCCCAGTGCTCAGCTAATACTCATTTTATTGACCCCAAAGAAATGAAGGACAATGTCGACCCCAGCAGCCTTTGAACTCAGAACGTAAAGACGAACAAAATACCGCTAAGCATTTTTCCCGGCTTCCAAAAGATTGGTACGACCACAAACCTGAAGGCATCGTCGAAAACCGAAATGCAAAGATCCTATAGGGTTTTATGATTTAGTGCGACCAATGAGTACGAGGCTTATCAACACCTGGGTGGTTTCACACCTTAGATATGGAGCAGAGGTAATCTCATGGACAGGGGTAATCATAAAATCCTATAAGATTTTATGATTCAGTGCGACCATGAGATAGAGAATAGGAAGCCGGACATAGTCTTAATTGAGAAAGAAAACAAACTATGCTGGATCATAGACATAGCATGCCCAGCTGACAACAAGGTATGCGATAAGGATGAAAGAAAAGTTAGCTTGGGACGTTAAGCAGCTGTGGTCGATGAAGAAGGTAGCAGTAGTACTAATAATTGTCGGAGCCCTGGGAAGAGTGAGCAAAAACCTCAAGAAGTACGTCGAACAAATTTGGGCTGCAATGAGGGTGGAGCGCTTGCAGAAAACAGCACTATTTGGAACCGCTCGAATACTCCGG
>NC_142928.1:44620896-44663396 GCF_046866305.1 Octopus bimaculoides
AGGTTTTGAGTATGTGTATATCTATGGATAGATAGATGGATCGATGGATCGATGGATGAATGGAGGGATGGATATGCGTTTTCATGTATGCTTGTATGAAAGCTAACATATGACAGGCAGCTTTTGGTATTCATAAAACAATACTCATAATACAATATATAAAGAAAGAAATAAGTGATTAATAATCACAATATTTACAACTATGTCATCTTTGATAATGAGAAGCATATACTGAAATCATTAACGATAATATTAATAATAACAATAATAATAACAATAATAATAATAATAATAATAATAATAATAATAATAATGATAATAATAATAATAATAATAATAATAATAATAATAATAATAGTAATAATAATAATGATGATGATGATGATAATAATACTTATAATAATAATAATAATAATAATAATAATAATAATAATAATAACAACAACAACAACACCAACAACAATAATAATAGTGATGATAATGATTTCTTTTATTTTTAATAACAATAATGATAATAGTAATAATAATGATAATGGTGATGATGATTATTATAATAATTCTATAATTTTGATTGATATTTACTCATTTGTGATTTTCTTAAATTATTTCTTCATTTGTATTGTAATAATCCGTCTCACACTTCTCTTATATTATCTTTACACATTGATCCAGTTCTAATGTGCTGCTGTTCTTAATTTCGTTTCTGCCTTTATATTTAGTTCCGATTAAGAAAATTGTCGCAATATTTGAATTAGTATTACTATTGTCATTATAATTATTAATAATAACACTGTATAACAATGAAAGAAAAAAAAAACGGAAATGATAACAACCTCTTCTAGGGGTATTTCATATGTAGATTACGAATATAACATCCTTTTCCTTCTCGTAAATTACCGTTTTATTTACGTTACAGACACTGATGCTTCTGTAAGAATTGAGTGCAAACAGCGTTGATCTGAAACTTACAACTCTAAATGTTATGAACAGATTTTGATATAATTTTAATGGAGTGTTCCTAAGGTACTTGTGAAGCTAAACTAGGAAAATTATAAAAGAACACTCAGTATTGTTATAGTTATATAGGTCCAAATCCATGGTAAATCTGACAAGGAGCGACACTTCATCACCCGATCTGAACACAATGACCTAGGTCGTGATATAACACTAAGCAGCAGATGAAGTCCTGGCCCCACGTCTACAGTAATGGAATCTGTTGCTCGAATTACAGTATTTAGGAAGCGTTCTGTAAATCTACAGCAATTCTTCATTTTGGAAAATAACTCGACTTCTTATAATGATATCAGAGACCTATTCAATGCCGTTGAGCTAACCTATGAACCAAATGAGTGGAGGTTATTCATGGATGCATCTTTGTACAGCATAAACGCTGTTCTGTTGCACATTGCGAACACCATGCCTTCAGTTTCAATTGCTCACTCAGTCATTTTAAGAGAGACCTCGTTTTATTTTAGATAGCATAAGTTACAAGGAGCATGGATGGCTAATTTGTGCAGACTTGAAATTAGTAGCACAACTTAAGGAACTACAAACTGAATACACCAAGTTTATGTTCTTCCTTTGTAAGTGGGACATTCGGGGTAGGTCCGAACATTATGTACGCTCAGAATGGCCACCTCGGCAAACTATGACGCCTAGATGCCATAATGTAAATTATGAGCCACTTGTTAAGATGGAGGAAATTATTTTGCTACCACTGTATATAAAACTAGGCCTAACGAAGCAATTTACCAAAGCGCTGCAACATAATAATTCATATTTCCAGTACCTTAAGGTGATCCTCTCTAAAATAAGTGACGCCAAGTTTAAAGAGGGCATATTTGTAAGCCCACACATTCGTCAACTTATAGCTCATGAGGACTTCGAGGCGACAATGGATGAAACTGAGCTAGCAGCCTGGCATGCATTCAAAGATGTATGCAAAGGACTTCTGAGAAAGCACCACGTGACTCAGTGAGAGAGTGTAATGGAGTGCCTAATCAAGCTCTACCAAGATCTCGGATGCAATATGTCACTGAAGAGACATTTTCTTCATTCTCATCTGTCCTTCTTCCAAGAGAATGCAGGGATGTGAGTAATGAAACATGGAGAGGGGTTCCATCAAGAAATAGCGTCAATGGAACATAAGTATAAGGAAAAATAGAGCTCAGCTTTGCTGGCTGACTTCTGCTGGAACCTGAAGTGTGACACACCTCAGACGTCTTATACACGAAGTAAATACTAAAATTTAGTTTAATACATTATGTAAATCTAACAAACATGCGGGTTCATTATATATTTATGAATTAATTACAATGGACATATTTAATCTGGCTCTGGGAGCAAAATGAATTTATGGCATCGCGGAAATTGGTACAGGTTGCATAGATATTAAGTCGGTGATTTACAAGTAAATGTGGTATGATAAGAAATGTTTGTTATGAAATTCGAATTTAGCACAATCATCTTCATAATAAAATGTACATAAGAACTACATTTTTATCTTGACCTTGAAATTTGTTCTACAGTCTAATAACTGTAGAATTGCTAGTAACGGTACGCATCTATTTCGACATAATCTTTGCCACGTTTCATACGGTGGATGCGAAGATTTTATTCATGGCAGAAAGACTCCAGTTATTTGTTCCGACTTTCTTTCCCCCTAATTCCAGATGTTGCCCAGTTCAGCTGTTTATCCTATTATTTCAGTGTTGAAAAATAGGTACCGATCGCGAGCGCTGTATCGGGGTATTGGGGGTAAAATTAATACCTCGGACGTATTGTCATGTGTAATCCGTCCTTGCGATTTTCTATTTTGACACTCACTTCTCCGACGAATGTAGTGTCCAGGTGAAACAATTTTTATGAATGTAATATACATATTAGAATTGAGAGGGGAAACTTGCGTTCATACATGAGCAGTCTGATTTTACGTGGCAGCAAACAGGCCGTTGTCAGTGCGTTTCACTTTCACCGAACGTATCATTATCCCTTCACAATATTTAGGACTAATGATAGAAAAACTACTGCTACTATTTTGATTTGAATCTTTTATTCTTTTTTCCTTTTACTTGTTTCAGTTATTTGACTACAGCAATGCTGGAGCACCGCCTTGAAGGGATTTAGTCGAATAAATCGTTCCTAGGACATTTTTAAAGCCATCACCTGTTGTCAAGCGGTAGTGTTGGACAGAGACACAAATACACACATAAACACACACACACATAAAAGAGGGACATCTTTCAATTTACTTCTATCAAATCCACTCACAAGGCTTTGGTCAGCCAAAGGTTATAGCAGAAGACACCTCCCCACGGTGACACGCACTAGAACTGAACCCAGAAGCTGGAAGCAAACTACTTACCACACAGCTACACCTGCGATTTTTCTTGAACAAGTGTGTGGAATAGTGTTGTAAAAGTATTTTGTAGAGTAGAAATTTTGACTATGAGTCATGGGGTGAGTGAATGAATACAGTCAAGGATTATAAGTGCTCTAGTTGGGTGCATTAACAAACCTTTATCTTCGCTTGTCCTGATCGTGATAATTATATTTGAGAGAAAATATTATCAAGGAAACAGTGAGGTAATAACTTAATGATATAAATCGCATCCAAACTTATCATAAATCATACATAATATTCTCAAAGTTAAAAAGATACTCTGCAAATAGCTGCCTTGGGAATCAATAATTCTTTACGTTTAAATCTATGTGCTACTTTCATTTTTGCTGATGTGCCTCAAGCTCTTGTTTCTGCTGTTAATGTTGATGGATATAATGTGTTGAAAGGGAAAACGGGGGAAAACAGCTTGGACGATGATAAAATAATGATGATTCCTGTGATGATGCTGAGATGGTCGTGATAGTAATGATGATGTTGAAGAAGAAAAAGAAGTGGATCATGACAATGAAGATGATAATGATGACTATAATGCGTAAGAAAATTTTCAGTAGGATGATCATCATGAATTCCACGATAGTAATGAAGATACGCAGAATGCTGACTCTATGAAAGGTATCAGTGATTGGAAGACTTTAATATGACTAACTTTACTTAACACTGTAGTTGCTATAGTTGCTGCAATTCCTGCTGCGGGTAAACACGATTATGAAGATGCGACAGGAAAACATGTGAAGTTCATAATGCGAAAGCGAGTAAACGGAAGAAAAGACACAGCAACGTAGAATTTAGATTTATGCCAGAACTACTTCATGAAGAAATATGAATAATTCCCTGCACATACTCTATCCATATCAGGGTTAAAGGCAAACAGTCGAAGTTTAACGTTTTGTTTTGCGTATACATATACGCATACATTTATATATATACATTCCTAAGTAATCCTTTGGATACGGATACCCAACACTCACTAAGTGTAAATACAATTGATTATCTTACCCACACAGATATTCAAACAGATATGTGAGTTTGTATGGGGTGGGTGAGTGTACGAATCATTGTAAACGCCTTTGACGCAACAATAAAAATTTCAATATTCAAGTACAATGACGTCATTACAGATTCTGTGTATTCTATTCTCTCTAGTACTCAAAAGATTGACCGTATGTCACCCCAAACACCTCGCGTGCGATATGCTTCCCACCGCACCGACTTTTCTTCTTACCTAACACTCGACCTTCTGTTCTTACGATACAGTATAACCTGCCCCTTTCGTCCCCGCCAGTCTGACGTGCCAGCTCCATAATCTTCTCTCTTCTATTCATTCCAACCCCCAAGCGTACCCGCAATATTTGTAACCACCTCGTAGACAGCTTCTTCTTCCCTAAAGCCAAATCTCTTTCTTTACTCCGATCCTGCTGTAATACCAGATTTTGCTCCTTTCTAGCACCAAAAATGTTTCCGGAAGTAAGCGCAACACCTTCTACATTAGGGACTCCTTTGGCTGCACCTCATTGTGATCTAATATATGCGCTTTAATATTCCCTCTCCTATTTTCCAAACCTCGGGTAAACTACCGCTAATTGCTTGGCAGAATCGCGGAGCACCTTATAGATATCAAAGTTGGTAACCGGTCACCTGTCTCAGAGCGTTTCCGCTGTACTGATTATTCAACTCAACACTTCACATGTTTCGGCTGGAAACAACTCATATTCAAAATCACACTCGTATTGTACTTCTTACGGACGCGATTTTATATTATTCATTTTTCCCTGGCCTAACATCTTCACTATACCAGCATCTATTATTGAGTGCCCACTTAAATTTTTGTGCACCCGCTCATATCCACATAATCCCCTATCACCCTCATCACATCTTCATTAACACCTACATGCCAGCCATACATCAACAACGTTTCCATATATTTCAAACACATCCACAAATTTTCACAATATTCACACACACACCTCATTCCTTTCAACATCTTGACGCTGGACACCACCATCATGCACACCAGCGCACACCCACATGCAGATGTGCACACATACACACGAAACCATAACTTACACGCGCAATTATGCACACACACATTCAAACGGATGTGCAGCTATTCATACTCGTATATACATTGGCAAACATAATTACTCATTCCCTCACACACTATTTTTCTATCGCAAAGACTCCTGTTAGTTTTGATTACTAAATTTTACAACTTCCGTATTTGCTTGACTATTCTATGCAGCACTTTCCCTCCCACCAAATATTTAGCGCACTAACACAGGCACATGCGTACACAAACACAAATACACACACCCTTCCCCTTTCGAAGGAGATCTCTTTTCTCTCTTCATTCATTTGTTTCATCGCGCAATATGTTCCCATTCGAATTCCTTCGACTGTTCCCTCTCATCAAAATTTACCGCTGGAATTTACCCTCCGACTTTACTTATTCTCTAGACTTGAATCTTAAGAATCTTTCCCACCATGTAAAACTTTCATGTTTTCTTTTTTTTTTTTTGCTCCCTGCACATTTCCGCTCCTTCACTTTTTTCGTTTATCAGACCTCGACTATCCTGGACACTAGAGGACTTATATAACCTCCACCATTATATATCTTTCACAGATGATTCATAATAAATTGTTTTTTCTCCGTTTTTTTTTCTTGTCTTTCTCTCACTTTGATCATGTATCTTTTCATTCATGTTCCTAAAATTTTCGTTGTCTTTATCCTTTGATTTTACAATTTTTTTCATTTTATTTCCTCTTTTCCCCATCTTTTTGTGTACTTTATGCTTTGAACTCCGACATGTGCAACAGATTACTGTCATCGTAACCCCCCCCCCCATCAACTGGCAAACAAATATTCTTCCCTAACAGAAACACACAAAAAATTCCATTTCTTCACTAGTGTTGTATTGTTATGTTTTCTTCTTTTCCTTGATCCCTCTACCACTTATCAACCTACAGCATATCTCACCCATAACATAACACACACCTCAACATTGTTCTTAAGTTCCTTCCATCACAAACTAATGCCCACAGCCACCACTTCGTTTCTTCGCTTTCCTCCCATACGTCTGCATACGTACAGACACGCTAAAACACCATAAGCACACAACTCGAAATAATTGAATCTCAATACATGGACACACTCATGTACGTGTACGTATTTCTTTCTTGTCTTCTTAAACCCCATAGTATGGCGTAATTTATGGTTCCTAGCTCACTCGCCGTTTGTATTTCTACAGCTATTATTTCTTTCAGTCTACTCCTTTAATTTCTATCTATATTTTTGTTGTGTGAAGTAATAGTGCATGATTTTAGAAGTAGCTGACCTTTTTTTTATTAGCAGATTGATCCCAGGAAAGTATGTTATCATTTGCTTCTTAAATTGCGGATACAATCTGTCGATTGTATACAAATCTGTACATACATACATACATACACACACACATACATACACACACACATACATACATACATACGTACATAAATACATACATACATACATACACACACACATACATACATACATACATACATACATACATACATACATACATACATAAATACATATGTATGTATCAACAAAAATACTCTGTTGTTGAGGTTGAAATTCCATTGAAGGAGCGTTGGATCTATCACTACGCCATATACACACACACACACACACACACACACACACACACACACACATATATATATATATATATATATATATATATATATGTATATATATATATATATATATATATATATATATATATATATATATGTATATATATATACATATATATATATATATATATATATATATATATACATATATATATATATGTGTGTGTGTGTGTGTGTGTGTGTGTGTGTGTGTATATGGCGTAGTGATATATACACACACACACAATAGCACTCAGCAGAAAAAGACTGCATCCATTACCTACATCGACATTGAAGAGGAAGATGTGATAGCTGCCATAAATGAAATGAGCTCAAATTCGGCAACTGGCCCCGATGGTTTCCCAGCTGTCCTCTTAAAGTCGTGTAAACAAGAACTAGCAGGACCACTCCGGATACTCTTTCAGAGTTTCCTTGCAAATGGTAAACTTCCCAAAAAGCTGAAGGAAGGCACCATATGTCCTATCCATAAAGGTGGAAGCAGAGCAGAGGCTGGGAACTACAGGCCCATCTTTCTGACTTCACATATTAGCAAAGTCATGGAACGAATCGTCAGAAGGAGATTGATTGCGTTCCTAGAAGAAAATGACTTGCTGAATGAGACCCAGCATGGTTTCCGTCCAGGTAGAAGCTGCCTCACGCAGCTCTTGCAGCATTATGACTGGGTCCTGAAGCAGCTACTTGACCATTCAAATGTTGATGTGATATATCTCGACTTTGCAAAAGCCTTTGACAAAGTTGATCATGGCTTGATGTGTCACAAGCTGCGAAACCTTGGCATAGCTGGTAAATTAGGAGAGTGGCTGCATGACTTCCTGAATGGTAGAAGTCAGACAGTTGCAGCCAATGGAGAACTATCTAGGGAAACACAAATATTGAGCGGTGTTCCACAAGGAGCTGTTCTGGGGCCACTACTGTTCATAGTGGCCCTTCTGGACATGCCCACGGTCACTCGGAGAGCCACTGTCACTAGCTATGCTGATGACACAAAGATATCTCAGGCAATAAAGAATCCTGATGATAGTGTAAGCCTGCAGAATGACCTAAATGCAATATATGAGTGGGCAGAGCAAAATAATATGCAGTTCAATGCAAAAAGATTTCAAGTACTGCGCTACAAGACCACAAGCACCTCCCAACTGGCATACACAGGGCCTGGAGGTACTGCAATCCCAGAACCACAAACAGTAAGAGATCTGGGCATCAACATGTGTAGTGATGCATCATTTCACATGCGCATTGTCAAGTTGACAGCAAAGTGCAGACAACTGGCAGGGTGGATACTGAGGACATTCCGTACAAGGGATCAAAAAGTCATGTTGACTCTGTGGAAGACATTTGTTCTGAGCCGCCTAGACTATTGCTCTCAGTTGTGGTCACCACACAGTGTTAAGCGGACAGCAGAACTCGAGGCAATTCAGCGGCACTATACAAAAAAGATCGCCACAGTCCAACAGATGAACTACAGGGAGCGACTGAAGGCACTAGGTCTCTACTCCCTGGAGCGCAGGCGGGAGAGATATGTAATAATATACATATGGAAAATACTGGAAGGACTGGTGCCAAACTTTGGCATCAAGTACTACAGGAACGCCCGCACGGCTCGCCACTGCATGGTGCCAAAGGTACCGTCCACTGCATCTCACATAAGAACGAGATACTGCAGCAACCTCGGTTTCAGAGGACCTCAGCTCTTCAATGCCCTGCCGAAACATTTGAGAGACATGCAAGACATGGATACGGAGGTCTTCAAGACAAAACTTGACACTTTCCTCTCCACGGTACCAGACGAACCAATGGCTCGTAATGAGACGCAGTTTAGGGCAGCTATGTCAAATTCTCTTATACACCAGATGTGCCATCAAAACTCTTGATTGGACCATGTCAGGTGGGGGAGAAGAGCCATGCGAGGAACGTGAAAATCGCGGTGGTGCACCAGCATGACCGCAGCCACTTGGCTGAAACACATAAATAAAAAAATAAAAAAATACATATATATATATCAAAGTAAGCAACAAGGACATCCTTGTTGCTTATTTGGTTTTAATCACCTTACTTTGAAATTGTATGGATAATACCATACTAAATTTTGGTGCCCAAACTTAAGTACCATATTTATTTGAATCTAAACTTTTGCTACATATCACATATATATATATTTGACCGTTGACTGAACACTATTCATTTTTTTTTCTCCGTGTTTTTCTCCTTGTCTCCGTATTCTTTCTGTTGAAGAACGTAGCTCGAAACGTCAAAGACTTTCCGTATTCCCGAGTGTCATACTAATACATCCTTTTGTTATTTACATCACCTGTCCTCGTCTGTTGTTGTTTTTCCGTACATTCTCCCATATATATATATATATATATATATATATATATATATATATATATATATATATATGTGTGTGTGTGTGTGTGTGTAGGGCGGGGAGAATTTACGAAAAAAAAACAACAGACGAGGGCAGGTGGTGTAAACATCAAAAGAATGTATTAGTTTAACGCTCGGGAATAGAGAAAGTCTTTAACGTTTCGAGCTACGCTCTTCAACAGAAGGAAACAAGGAGATAAACAAGGAGAAAAAGAAAATTTTATGTAGTGGTCAGCGATCTATCATGGCATATGTATATATATATATATATATATATATATATACGACTTGCTTCTTTCAGTTTCTGTCTACCAAATCCACTCACAAGGCTTTAGTCGACCTGAGGAGATAGTAGAAGATATTTTCCCAAGGTGCCATGCAATGGGATTGAACCCAGAACTATGTGGGTGGGAAGCAAGCTTCTTACTACACAACCAGGTCTGCACCTTTTTGTATATACCTACTATAGTACATCATTATGCGTAATTTAACTTGAAATCTATATTAATATATTAATATATGTATGTATGTATAGATATATATGGCTATATGTGGAGGCGCAATGGCCCAGTGGTTAGGGCAGCGGACTCGCGGTCATAGGATCGCAGTTTCGATTCCCAGACCGGGCGTTGTGAGTGTTTATTGAGCGAAAACACCTAAAGCTCCACGAGGCTCCGGCAGGAGATGGTGGCGAACCCTGCTGTACTCTTTCATCACAACTTTCTCCCACTCTTACTTCCTGTTTCTGTTGTGCATTGTAATTCAAAGTTTCAGCCTTGTCACACTGTGTCACGCTGAATATCCCTGAGAACTACGTTAAGGGTAGACGGGTCTGTGGAGTGCCCAGCCACTTGCACGTTAATTTCAGGAGCAGGCTGTTCCGTTGATCGGATCAACTGGAATCCTCGACGTCGTAAGCGACGGAGTGCTGACATATGGCTATATATATCCATAAATCTATTATATGTATATGTATATATATATATATATATATATATATATATATATATATATACAGACATTCATTCATATCTATATCTATATGTATATCTATCTATCTATCTATCTATCTATCTATCTATCTATCTATCTATCTATCTATCTGTATATATATATATATATATATATATATATATATATATATATATACACACACACACCTATATATGCACACACTCATATGTATATGTGTATGCATGTGTTCATACTTTCAGACGTTTATACACAGATACATACTATTACTGATGTGTAAAAGCGCATTCACACAAAGATGTATATGTTTGCATTCTTACATATCTACATTTATATACATGTATATTCACACATATGTACATGTATCTACTTTAATACTTCCTGACCTTCCCCAGAAATATATGTGTATATGTGCATACATACATTTCATACATACACACACAAACAGATACATTCATATATATATATATATATTCTTACATACATACATACTTAAATACCTACCTACCTACCTACTTACATACATTCATACATACATCCATACTTACATGCATACATACATACATACATACATACATACATACACACACGAATACGTACATCTTTGGTTGTATGAGCGGAGTCAGAATATTGGCTGATATTCGGAAGCGTTAGAAAAAAGAAAAGGGCAATCTGAGAGTTAAGAGAGAATTGTTAGAAGAATGACATGGTTTTGAAGGAAGGAGTTCAGAACAACGATTATGTATAATCTTGGAGAAGATAACCTGATAAAAACAGATGTTCTTTTTACACTACACTGCATTCTTATACAAGATTATATTCTGGAAATCAGATTAAATGTTAGCGGGAACAATAAGAAAGTCAAACAATATAGAATAAACAACATAGGAATACGTACAGGTGCATTGTTTATCAATGTAACGCTAATTATTATTATTCTGTGATTTTGTTTTCCATGTAGATTCTATCATTTATAAATCAATTTTTTAATTGTTTGACAAAAGTGCTAGCAATCGACATGGTGTACGTAGTCATACACGCTCTTACGTATACACGTATATTATTATTATCATCATTCAGGTCACATGATCACACAGACACAAACCTATGTATATATGTGTATAGATACATTTATACGCAAACTTATACATACATACATACATACATACATATATACATAAATACATAGCTTAGCATAGATGTCTGTATAATAGATATATAATAGATATGTATTTCGTACATGTATGAATATTTTGCTGTCTTACCTATCATAAAATTACTCACTCACATACAAACGCTCTCTCTCTCTCTCATACATACGCACTCACACGCACGCATACACACCCACTCTCACACATACACGTTATGCCTTTCTAGGATATTTACGGGAAATATAACGTAGTATGGGATAGAATAACTAGCATTAAAGAATAACGTGCAAAAGAACACAAGCACAAGCGTATACACACAAAGTTTATATTAGTTTATATTCTTCCAATTTTGCATATATACATTCATACACAATTTTCTTTTCGTATCGCTGATGGAGTACTTTTTAACTTTTTATCTACTCTTTTACTCTTTTACTCTTTTACATGTTTAAGTCATTTGACTGCGGCCATGCTGGAGCACCGCCTTTAGTCGAGAAAATCGACCCCAGGACTTATTCTTTGTAAGTCTAGTACTTATCTTATCGGTCTCTTTTTGCCGAACCGCTAAGTTACGGGGACGTAAATACACCAGCATCGGTTGTCAAGCGATGTTGGGGTGACAAACACAGGCATACAAACACACAAACATATTTATATACATATATACGACGGGCTTCTTTCAGTTTCCGTCTACCAAATCCACTCACAAGGCTTTGGTCGGCCCGAGGCTATAGTAGAAGACACTTGCCCAAGTTGTCACGTAGTGGGACTGAACCCGGAACCATGTGGGTTGTAAGCAAGCTACTTACCACACAACCACTCCTGCGCCTTTGTGAACAAAATTTGTGAAAATTTATGTGTCTCATTTCAACTTCAGATTTGAATCTTGTATCTCTTTTAGATCAACTATGTGTAATAATATTTACTTTTTGGCTAGAAGAAATGCTGTCTTCGTTGGTTTTCTTCATAATTCAATGATACTTATGACAACCGTGACTGACAGTTACAATTCTACTCTGTTGTCGTACATGCAAAAACAAATGGTCAAGGTTAGAGAGTTCTCGTGATATTTTTTTACAGAACAACATAGTCATCCATGCAATATATATATATATATATAAACTACATAAAGAATACACAAAGCCCTAAAGACACACATTTCTTCTTGAATACAAGTTTATCCTTCTGTCTTTTAATAGCTAGACGGCTACCTGCCTACACACTTTCTTACCTACCGAACTACCTACCAACACACACATGTGCGCATACATATTCATTTCTGTACATCTATGCATGTATGCACAGTTTTGTTAATATGCATATGTAAAGTAGGAAGGAAGGTTATTTATAACGTTACACCAATCCATCTTACGTACGTTTCATTATGATAAAGCTATTTCTGGTTAAAAATTACACGTCTCTGCCGATTTGGCACAAAGAATGGATTACGTAATTTGTAATTTTACATTTTGATATCAATAATCCGAAAATGCTAATGAAACTCGAGTATGATAGGGTAATGAAACATCTAAAAAATCTCTCATGATTTGCTTACTTTCTCTATATTCTCTGTGGAACAATCAAACTTAACAGGGGCTAAAATTACAATTCACGAAAGAAAATTCAAATAGACTTCTTAATATTCGGTGGTGGGATGTCAAATCGAACTGAGATGGGTGAGATTGTCAGGTTCTTCAAAATATATTTTTGCCTGTGTCCGCAACTACTGAAAATTTCAGCCCTCAATTTCAATATTGATTTGGGGATATTTAATCTGAACAGTATTTGCGGTCTTTCAGCCAAGCAAAGCCTACGTGGCTGGCTGTCCTTATGTCAGAAGGAGGCTATGTGGGTGGCATACCGTTTTTAAAATTATCCTTCAATAATCCAATATTGGTCTTTCTTTCGTTGTAGCGCTATTATTATTATTATTATTATTATTATTATTATTGAGTGAGAGAGCAGTGCATGCCATCAAAGTGACACTGGGGTAAAATATACGAAGCCAGTATACCCATCATGACAACCCGTCTGATAAGGGTACACCAGGCACATGCATCACAACCATATGTGCACGACATGGTGATCTCATATCAAGATAAACATTGCATGACCTCGCAGGTGGGGGCCCAGTTAGAATTTTCTTCGGGTCGAATAGCCCATCCCGCTCAAAAGGTCCCTGAATAAGGTTTGTTTAAAGATGCTGAACAAAACAACCATGTTTACGAAGGTGAATTATTCAAACCCCAAAGAATTCCTCTCAACACATGACTATGATGCTCCCCCACTACTTCTGCTTGTGATCAGAGATGCACATATCGTCAGTCACCAAGGGACACGCTCAACTGGCTGAGGTCAAACAACTGACAAGCAAATCTATGGTACTGAGCAGAATATTTGCTGTAGCCCATCTTTTTATACCAAGACAAAACAATGTACATGATAACACTTCCAATCAATTAAGATCAGAAGCCATGAGAGCCACTGCCTGGTACTGCATCCGGGCATTTATTATTATTATTATTATTATTATTATTATTATTATTATTATTATTATTATTATTATTATTATTATTATTATTATTATTATTATTCAGGGCTGCAGTGATTTCCGCCACATATGCAATTACCTTGGTCATGCACTGTTGTTCGAGTGGACAGGATCCTGGATCGCGACGCAGCTGGCTCTCTAGGATCGCGGTTTCGATTCCCAGACCGGGCGTGGTGTGTGTTTATTGAGCAGAAACACATAAGCTCCACGATGCTCCGGCAGGGGATTGTGGTGAACCATGTTGTACTCTTTCGGCCCAACTTTCTCCCACTCTTTCTTCCTGATTCTTGAGTAAAGCTGCGATGTACTGGCGTCCCGTCCAGGTGAGGGAGGTAACACATACGCCATAGAAACCTAGAAACCGGGCCCATCAGCCTGGCTAGGCTTTAAAAAAGGGCAAAAAAAAAAATGAAACACTTCAATGCTGGAGCCGCAACCATATGATAATTTTACTGATCGCCTGTTCAAAAAAATTTGTATATCTGTGGTTTACAGGAAAATGTTTGGCTAGGAGAGTCCAAAATCTCCTACCAATGTTCACTTTTACATTGTGAAAAGCGAGGGATGATCCAAATGTTTTATGTTAGTATGTTTATGCGCTACATTATCTTTGGTACTACTATATCTACCTTAATATCATGATTTGTATGTTAGAGGGATTATAAGTTAACTTATCTCTACAACCACTGTCGAGAAGGACCTTATTATAGAATAGAGGTTAGACACTACTAATTTTGGCTACCAGTTTTTTTTTTTAATATAGAGGGAGGGTGATAAGACTGCCTATTTATATATGTAAGCTTCTCGTTCTGTTTATAAAATAACTTTATAAGAGGAAGTATTTAGATCTAGTGACACGTATAAATAGTCTACTGCAGAGAGATAAATAGCTACTGTGATTTTAAACCCTAATTGGTTAAAGGTTTTTACAAAATCTAATATTACTAATTCGGTTAAGAATATCAGTCTCAAAAGGGACCAAATCGTTGATACTTAGGGGTTATTTTCTTGTTTTTAAATCATAACATGCTTTATGCAGGGGAGATATTTAGGAATCCAAAAATAATGCTTTCTATCTCATCCGTTTCTTGAAGTCTTCAACTATCTCATGTAATATACTCAGGTATAGTGTATTTGGTGGAATAGGTATATTCTTAGTAGAATAATCGAAGTGGTATAAATCCATAGTATTTAACGTTTAACCAATTAGGATTAAAAATCACAGACGCAGCAGAGTATGTTGTTGCAAGAACGAGTTTACTGCCCAATGGGAGACTGCTTTCGGTGTTCCTCATAGGAGCTTGTGTTTACGCCTTTGCTAATAATCTACTATAGGCAGAAGGCCTGAAATTTAGAGGAGGGGGATAGTCGATTACATCATCCCCAGTACAAAATTGGTGCTTTTGTTTTCGACCCCAAAGCAAAGTCGATCGAATATGAACTCAGAACGTGAAGACGGACAAAATACCGCTACACATTTCGTCTAGCGTGATAGCGATTCTGCCAGCTTGCCACATTTACACCTTTGTTAATTATTACTATGGTAACACTTGTGGCAAGATGCGACATAGCTGCATGCAAATAATTCCTTTCTGATGACGGATAAGGAAGAACAAATGGTGTTTTGCATGTGTTTCAACTTTTGGTACAACGCCAGCAATTTGGCGGAGGGGCTAAATCAATTTCATCGACACCAGTTCACAACTGGTAAGCATTTTATGAACCAGAAATGAATGAAGGCATGCTAACGATTCTGCCAGCCCGTTGCCTTTACAAATTATCAGTAACAATGGTTTTAAATTGTGGAACAAGGCTAGTATTTTCGGGAAGGTTTTAAGCTGATTACATAGACCACAATACTTAACTTGTACCTATTTTATCGACTCCGAGTGGATGAAAGCCAACGTCGACCTTGGCGAAATTTGAACTAAGAACGTAAAGTCGGATACAGACCGCTAAGCATTTCGCAGTGCGTGCTAATGTTTCAACTAGTTCACCGACTTTACAAGTCATTATAATAATGAAAACAAAGAAAGAAAAGTATAGAAAATATTGTTAAACTTTTCGATGCACAAATGAGTTAATGTTTATTGCGGAAATTCTCAGCAGCACGCATTTGATTAAAGAAATTTACAAGAGCTGAAAGGCAACGGACGGAAAAGTGAGTATGTAATGCATATGTTCAAATGAAATTTTGATTAAATTTATTGCTAGATTTATTCATTAGTTACGAATTTATGCTCCGTTATGAAACAACATATGGCTCATAAAAATATTACTATGCACAAAAAGCAGAGTGTGCTTCATGCTACACATGAGTTTTGTAAAACATTGATATTGCATAGTGCTTTATAGTTTTCATAAACATATCGGCGAATTGGCAAAATGAGCGCAAACAAATCCAAACCATCATCACAGACACAGACACATATCCGCACATATAAAAGCCCTCAAACAATCAAGAAAGAATTAACACACTCAATTACCTATACATATACAAGAAGGATTCCTGGCTCTACGTCGGCTACGACGACGAGGGTCCCAGTTGCTCCGATCAACGGAACAGCCTATTTGTGTATTTAACTAGCACGTAACTGAGTACTCAGGCAAGTGTACCTTTCACATAGTTCTCAGCGAGATTCAGTGCGAGACGGAATGTAACAAAGCTGGCCCTTCGAATTTTTGCCAGCCGACTGGATTGGAGCAACGTGAACAAAAGTGTGGACACACCACACCACAGAGTATCAAACTCACAACCTTACAACCATGAGCTTAATACCTTAAATACCAAGCTATGTGCCTTTACATATACTTAATTACATGCGCACACACATGTACGCAATATACATACATACATACATACATACATATATATATATATATATATATATATATATATATAAGGTTGAGGAGGGTATTGGATTTAGCCAAACCCCGGAGGATACAGGTAATACCGAGTAAGTGCTGTATACCGATTAGTTTGCCCCAATCGTTGTATGAACAGGATTGGGTATTATAAGTCGTGTATTAGCGTGTGTATATGTAAATATATAAAAACAAAAGGATAAAGAGAGCAAAGGTAAGGTTGAAGAATTTTATGGATAGAGTCTTACAGCTGTTTCTGGGAAGATCCAGTACTTCCCTTCATCGGAGACAGAAAAAATAAAGTTATCTATTATTATATCCATAGGCGGATATTTTTAGTATGAAGTGGTAAAGAGTGTGATGTGCTGAAAAAAGAGAGAACAGTACTCGAAGAGTAGTTTCATTCCAGTGGTAAATATCCGTGTAGAAATTCGTGCAGATTAATCCTTGTTTGAATAATCCGGAAATTTATGTGGGAACGAAAGTTGATTCCTCCTTCACTATATATGCTCTTCCACTCTACCCTGTTAAGTCCAACTGACCATAAATATATCGCTACCATCCTCCACCTCTATATCTTCTCTATCCCCTTCCAAATTCTATCGTCTTGACTTGACCTAATTACCACTAACTTTTCACTTGGCTTGGACATCCTTCAAGTAAACAAGCAAAAATCTATTGCAAGATGGAATATATATATACCTCTGCCACCTAAGCTATATCAACTTTCGTTCCAACATAAATTTCCGGATTATTCACACAAGGATTAATCTGCACGAATTTCTACACGGATATTTATCACTGGAATGAAACTACCCTTCAAGTACTGTTCTCTCTTTTTTCAGCACATCACACTCTTTACCACTTCATACTAAAAATAGCCGCCTATGGACATAATAATGGATAACTTTATTTTTTCTGTCTCCGATGAAGGGAAGTACTGGTTCTTCCCAGAAACAGCTGTAAGACTCTATCCATAAAATTCTTCAACCTTACCTTTGCTCTCTTTATCCTTTTGTTTTTATATATTTACACACACACACACACACACACACACACACACACACACATATATATATATATATATATATATATATATATATATATATATATATATATATATATATGCACACAGAGGCGTGTCTGTGTATATATGTATATACATTCATGTATTTACGTTTAATGCAGGCACACATGTGGATCATATTCTGTGTCTTATGATGAAGCTGTATAGACAAATTAGATACAAATCATATACTTATGAATATGTAATTCACCAGCCAAAATATTTCAATACTTTCAAATATTGTTAGTAGATTAAAAATATCTAAAAATTCGTTAATGAAAGTATATGTGTACATAAAAAATATCTATATATATAAATATATTGGAAAATATATGATATATTTATATACACACATATATGTGCGTACATATGTGTATAAATACATTTACATATAGATGTGCCTGCCTTTGTGGTGCGTGTGTGAACGTCTTTGCGTGTGAGTGTGTGTCAGTGTTTTTGCGTGTGTGTCTGTATGCATGTGTGCGTGTATTTGTACAGGTACATATAACACAGTCATATGCATTCATGCATATATTTACTCCATTACACAATAGGCACCCAAACACAGAGAGGAAATGTCAAACAAGATTGTGTCGTGTTCTCAAATGGTTGCTTTCATATGTAATAATATACATATGTTAATTGTAATAGATGTATACTTATATATGTCTGTATCACTGTGATTACAGAGAAAAACATATAAACTTCGTGTAAACAATATATTACAAGTGTTAGCTTTGAGAGTCTTTTACCCACAAATAGCAATAAGAGAAAATATGTTTAGAATTACATTTATCTCTGCTAAATACAAAATACTACTGTGATGTTAGTGGGAGAGTTTTAAATGTTCTTAACATTAAATATGTCTTTGTCTCTAGGTTTGGAATACATTTGTTCAGTGTTTAACAAGAGAGTCACATTCTGTATAGATGCATGTCTTCTCTTTAAACAGCACAGGAGGCAATACGTGCTTAGAAATATTTTTATCATATGTGTCCCCAAAAGCGTGAAATTCTGGGAATGCCAACGATGTGCAATGGTGCACGCGTTACTATATTTGTGATACTGGCAACATTTCCATATTTTCTTTCTGTCCTATATTTGAATTTCATTCATCAGGTTTACATAATCTGCTGGACGTAAAGTTCTAGCACCGACTATCTGTTGAATCTACATGCAATTTTAATTTGTTAGTGCCTATACATGTATGATTACGTACATACGCGCGCACACATGTTCGGTGCATGTATGTATGGACAGGAACAAGCTATGTTACATCTTATTCAAGACCGTGTCAGTGCCTATAAGTGGAAGCTCGTTTATTCTATGTATGCATTACAACAGATCTGTATGCAAATCCTTATGTGGCAATGGGAATGCAGATACATGTGAATATGTGTATTAAATTTTGTCTCTGTTTTAATATCCAGCACTTAGGATGTATATTCGAAATATTGCATTCGATATTATTTCAAATCGCGTGACTTTGTATGCATAAAAATTCATGTATTTACGAGTATGCATTTATGAGTCATATCGTATGATTACATGCAAATATTCTCACGTGCAGATATGGACTCATGTGATTGCGTAGTTGTCTATATGTAGGTGCACAAATTCTTCTCGTTTAATTTTTGCTGATTCTAGCAATTGTTTTCCAGCCATGTTGGGCATCTGTTTTCAAATGGGTTTTTGTTTGATGATCGCATGAATTATACATATTTCACCGTGGAACAGAGTTTCTTATTCCATGATTCACCGATTGGTTAAATTAACATTTTAACCCGAAACCACTCTTGATTAAGCGATGATAATTTGTGAAACACAAACTGGTAAACATAAGCACCGACAGACAAACATCATACCCCCCACACACACATCTTAAAAAATGGATAACGCATCTGACTTCAAATTCAACACTTTATGTTCGAGACGCGCCGCGCTTACAGGGACATTTTAGCCGCAGGAATGTCTGCTTAGCTAAGACATTCGCCTTGTAAACAGGTGGTTTCGAGTTCGAGTTAAGTGGAGAAGTGTCTCCCATTATATCTCCGAGCCTATCAATACCATATGATTCAATAGAGGGAAACTATGTGAGAGCTTGTCGTATCTATATGTATGTATAATGTATGTGACTACGCGTCTATGCGTCTGTCAATCTCCACTCACTTAACAAGCATCTTAGATTTGTTTATGATCGTGTACTTTGCGGCTTGGCAAAAGTGTTAATACTGGGTCGATTTCTTCGGCTAATCACCGTACCCCAGTATGGCTGCAACCAAGCGACAGAAAGAAGGATAATATCTGAGTGTGAGTGCCTTTGTGTATATGTGTGTGTGCGCGCGCGCGTGTAATATATTGATATAAACACATATATACATACATGTGCATAAATTGTATATTTATATGCATATAAATGTATATTTATATGCATTCATATATACACAGGCATTTACTGATGTATATCTATACCTAAGTCCACATGTATCTATACGCACATGCAAACTACCTCTCTCTTCATCACTCCCCATCTCTCTCTATCTGTCTATCTTTCTTTCTCTAACTCTCACACATATACAGCATCGGCATTTCATAGCACACAGGAAGAAGCAAAAATTGATTTGTCTGTAACCATGCTCTGCATGTGCTCTTATTCAGGTCTGAAATGTTTTTCACATTTGCGTCTGATTGTGTTCATCAGTGATTATTTAACTGTGTGCATGTATATGTAATTTTGTCTTTCATCCATATGTTAACATGTGTGCAATTCTATGTGCATCAAGAAGTGATCATTGATTAGTATCTACGTATCAGCTTGCAATAATACATTTTTGTACACATATGTACGCGCGGATAATGATGGATATATTTATGTATGCGTTTACGCATAACCTATCTGTATGTATATATATGTTTCTGCATAGCTATCTCTGAATATGCATGTGTATGCATAGGATGGAAGTAATCATTGTGCGTTATACAAGAAACATCAAAGTTAAAACAATGTTGGGTAGCGTGTGTCGCACATTACGTAGTAATAAAAGCAAAACCACATCACGAAACACACACACATACTCACACTACTTCTACAATCACCCACATACATACACATATATAAGTATAGATATAGGCATACACATATACACGTATATATATATATGTAGACATCTCTCTGTCTCTATTTGTATATATATACATGCATACACACGCACACACACACACATACACACATACACACACACACACACAGACATATATATATATATATATATATATATATATATATATATATATATATATATATATATATATATATATATATATATATATATATATATATATATATATATATATATATATATATATATATATATATATATATATATATATATACACTCATATTTAGACGTCCGAATATATGTGTGTGTATATATACATATATGTAAATATATACATGTATATATGCATATGTGTATGTATATATGCATACAAATATATACATGTATATAAGCATACACAGACAGACGTATATATTTGCCACATCAAAATACTGGCATGCACATACATTCATGCACACACAAACAGACACACTTGCACATATGACTCATTACAAATAAGCATGTCTGTGTGCGTGTTTTGAAACAAATATTTGAAGTACAGAATCCTGTTTGTTTTATTTGCCTTTGATCTCTGAAGTCCGTTGAAAACATTACAGTGAATGGTTGACATAAAGTCCAATAGGAAATTGACGCCACTTCCCACACTGTGATAACACCATATACATATATACATATCTATAATGCACACGGACACACAATGACGCCGCTCACACGCACACACATACATACGGGTATACAATGATGCTCACACACAAACACATGCACACACACACACACGCACACACAAACAAGCAAACATACAAACTCAGACACACATGTGAAGAAATACATGTATATAAATGAACATGCATGCCTTTCGCTGTGCACATGGCTATGTATAATGATGTTAGCGCAAATACATGCCCTTACACACACATATATAGATAATAATAGTAGCGTGCATCTGTATTGAACTTGCAGCTGTTTTAGTTTCCATATGTAGAGTACAGTTCAAGAGATACACACCTTTGCTTCACTCTCGTAGTCTATACTGTTCTATTGAGACGATTGTTAATATTAAAGTTGTTTGCATCGATGCAAATTACAAACACAGACACACGCACGCACACATATGTATTTATACATAAATATATATGCATACATATATATATATATATATATGTATATATATATATATATATATATATATATATATATATATATATATATATAGAGAGAGAGAGAGAGAGAGAGAGAGAGAGAGAGAAAGAGGAAGATGAAGAGTTATACACGCATATATATTCATAAGCATCTAATTTCACGTAAGTATTTGTATACACACACACACACACACACACACACACACACACACATATGTACATACATACATATATACATACATACATACATACATATATATATATATATATATATATATATATATATTTATATATATATATATATATATATATATATATATATATATATATATATATATATATATATATATATATATATATATATAGAGAGAGAGAGAGAGAGAGAGAGAGAGAGAGAGAGAGAGAGAGAGAGAGAGAGAGAGAGAGAGATAGATAGATAGATGGATATATGTATATATGCACGTACAGCGGTTGGAGAAAATAATGGGAAAACCTTAAAATTTCTAACAAATTTCTTTTAATATGGGGTAGCACCGCCTTTGGCAGTAATTACAGCTTCAATTCTTCGAGGTATGGACTCGTACATAGATTGAATTTTTTCAAAGGAATTCTGTCCATTCTTCTGCTGAAACAGTCTCCAGTTCTTCTAGTGATGATGGTGTAGGATATCGACTCCTTACTTGTTCTTCTAAAATGCACAATAAATGTTCAATAATATTGAAATCTGAGGACTGTGATGGCTAGATAAGATGTTCAACTTCACTAGAATATTCCTTGCCCATTCAGTAACAACTTAAGCTGTGTGAATTGATGCAGTATCATCCTGAAATTTGCGTTTCACTCCGGAGACATTTCCACAATCATAGGATGAAATTGATCAGATTAAATGCTTAAATAGTCTTGACTATTAATTCTGCCATGAGAGAAACCATTGAGTTCGCGGATTTCCAAGATATAGACCCCCATATCATCACACATCCGCCTCCATGTTTAACAGTTGGCAGAAGGTAGGCTAGATCAAATGCTTCTTTTGACTGTCTCTACACGTATACTCGGCCGGTGGTCGGAAATAAGGTAAAAAAATTGCTTTCTTCCACTGCTCTAGGGACCAATTCTGTAGGTTTTTCCTCCACTCTAAAAACTTTGCAACGTTTGTTTTTGAAATAGTGGTTTTCTGATTGCAGCCCTCCCGGCGAACAGTTTTTGTGGAAACTGGGTTCTCGAGGTGGTCATTAAGCTTTGGGAGCTGTACTTTTGTAATCCTTTCTAACAATTCGCGTAAGAGTCAGACGGTCCCTATCTGAAAGCTTTGGTTTTCTTCTGCAGTTTTATTTCAATGAAGAGGTTTTTCCCTCGTTCTCGAAGTCTGTCATTACTTTCGAGACAGTACTTCTTGATACACCAACCATTTTGGGTGTTTTCGTTACGCTAGCGTCTGCCATACGAGCACCAACAATTTGACCTCTTTGAAAGTCCGATTGATCTGTCATTTTAATGAATTTTAATTACCTTTTTCTAGTGATATCTGAAAAGAAACAGCAATTTTAGCAAAACATATTAAGCAACACTAATAATAAATAGAAAAACATAAAAATTAACAAGCTTTTGATGGGTTTATAGATATTTCAAAATTATGATGGTATGATGCTAGGTGTTTCCACTATTTTGTCCAACCCCTGCATGTATATATATATATATATATATATATATATATATATATATATATATATATATATATATATATATATATATATATATATATATATATATATATATATATATATATATATATATATATATATATATATATATATATATATATATATATATATATATATATGTATATATATGTGTATATATATGTATATATATATATATATATGTATATATATATATATATATATATATATATATATATATATATATATATATATATATATATATATATATATATATATATATATATATATATATATTTATATATATCTATGTACGTATATATACTCTCTGCAGGTTGCATTTATAAGTTTATGTCCTCTACTATATTCCCACAGGGTTGGTTAACCTTAGCTTTCTCATCGTGTGTATATTCCTCTAGAATTCAGAATAATTGGCCAAATCTCTAAGCAGTTACAATAAATCTTTCATGAGTGAATGAAAGTAAACTCTAACGTATTCCTGCTATATGATGAATTTAAATTTGCTGCAGGCATTTGATTGTATTTATAGGCAGATCACTTTAGTTTACATTTTCTTCTGTTCATTTTACTGTCAGAAATAGGTATTCAATTATCTGAGAATTTACATGAGACATACAGGAAAACTTTCCAGGTTTGCATTATCTGTCATCAAGTGAATGCTATGAAACCGGAGTTAAGAACCGACACTAAAGAGACATTATACATGCATACATACATACATACATACATACATACATACATACATACATACATACATAAATACATACATACATACATACATACAGGCAGACATACATACATACATGCATGCATGCATACATACATACACACAGACATCGACACATACACACAACACAAGTAACTATCTATCTATATCTATCTTTCTCTGTGTATGTATGGATGTATGTATGCATGTAAAACGTACTGGAGTAGGAACTTCGGAGTTAAATCTATTTTCTTTAGAAATGTAGAATTAACCTTGACAGGAATTTAACCTCCAATCCCTAAAGTGATTGGCTTGCATCCAGTTTCAGTATAACTGTGAATTTCCATTTGTAGGTAATTTGGTCAAAATACCATTATTGAAATCCTAACATCGACTAATAAATGTATTTTCTAACCCTCCGCATCCTCCTACTGATGGTGACAATATGTGATATACATTCACTCACTGACATGTAACGTGATTATTTATATACATGCATGCATACATACATACATACATACATATATACATACATGCATACATACATACATACATACATACATACATACATACATACTGATGTTTGGAGACAGCACACAGAAGACACTCACTTGCAAACTGATTATCCTCAAGCAGAAGCAAACAGCTGTCAGTGAGAAACTCTTACATCAGAAGAAAATAACTGAGGCAAAATAATAAGCAAAAAATTTAACCTGAACCAGGCTGCAGTATACAGAGACATAAGAGGAGGTGCAGTGAACATCACAGAAGGTCCTTCACGAGAAGATTCCTTCTGGAGGAGGATCTGGAGTGAAGAGGATATTAACCAAGATGCTCTGTGGCTGGATGAAATCTGAAGAAGTTGTTGCCCCTGTGTTACACCCAAGACATACAACATTGATGGTGATACTCTTGCAACTGCGGTCCAGAAACTTCAGGATAGAAACACACTTGCAAGATACTTGATCATTGGATATTGGTGCAAGAAGCTAACCTTCTACCGATCATATCTTATCGACCTATACCAGCAATCTCTCTTTGGGAATAGTATCATACCACACTGGTTAGCTCTGGCAGAGACAAAAATGATCTTGAAATGTAGAACTACCCACATGGCAAAAAGCTACCGCCCAGTTGCATGCCAGAACATAATCTATAATATATATACAGCATGCCTAAACCTCTTCCTCCAGAACCAGTGTGAAACCAATAACATCATCACAGCAAAACAAGCAGCTGGGAAAAAGACAGTCTGGGGATGTGACGAGCAATTGTTAATTGTCAGGGGTGCGAGATCATAGGAAGAACCTAGTTTCAATGTGGTTAGACTACAAAAAATAACTTTTGACTCTGTTCCCAATGCATGGATTCTAGAAGCCCATCAACTTGCTAAAGTTCCAGTGAGCATAATTAAAGCCATAACTGAACTGATTTCATCGTGGACCACCATCTTGAAACTAAACACTATGTATGACTGTATTATCACTGATAGAATACAGTATCGCAAAGACATATTCCAAGGGGACAGCCACTCTGTGAAGTTGTTTATGCTTTCAGTAAACCGCTTGGCATTCAGTTTAAGGAAGTCTGAAGGATATCTTACTGGTTTCCAACGAAATACAAATCCCAAAATTACACACTGTTTGTGTGTTGATGACTTGAAACTTTATGCAAAGAATATGCATGAGATGAACAAGAGCCTTGATCTAGTTTAAACATTCTTAAAGACTTAGGGCTGGAGTATGGTCAAGATAAATGTCGTTGTATGGTTGTGAAAAGGCAGGAATACTGTAAACCAGATAATCAGCATCTCCATGAAGACCTGACTCTTTATGCTTTGTTTGATGAGGAATGTTACAGTATCTAGAGTGGATGATAATATATCTTACACTGGAACCTGTAACAAAACACGTGTCATTAAATAATATTACAGCCGTATAAAGAAAATTTGAACCTCAAAACTCTCTGCATTCAATAAAAGAGTCGCCCACAATGTGTTTGCAGTGCCAGTGTTCATATCAACATTTGTGCTGCTTGATTGAACGCTTGATGAGATGCGAGCCATTGATGTGAAAACCCGAAGAATACTAACAAGCATATATAATTTCCACAGAAACAGTAACGTAGACCGCCTCTCCCTAAAACGAAAACAAGGTGATAGATACGTAACGGCGATCCAAAATACCTTTGAATGTCGTATCATATACTTTCGGCAAAATATTTTAACCACCAATTGTTGACGTGTATCCCTTGACCAAGTGTGCACATATGAGGCTGATAACATCAAAAGACTTGATAGAAAACCTTAAATATATGCCCAAAGAAGTCACACGATTCTACCACAAGGTATCATCAGATAAAAGGATGATCATACAAGCGCAGAAAACCATGCATGGATATGTTAGTAGAAAGCTCCGAGTTAATAGTAGCATTGATTATCAAAGCAGTCTATCATGGGCTAATAGCCGGGATATTGCCTCTCACTTTGAAGGGTATTCATTTGTAATCCAGGAAAAGGAAATATCAACGAAACACCTGATGCACAAAAGAGATAGAGATTCAGGAAAACCTGTAAAGTGTGACCAACGATGCAGACTTTCTGTAGTTAACGGCGAAGATATCCCTCACATCATAAGCAGTTATCAGAAAATGTCATCACGGTGTGATCTATCGATGAGACACTCTATAATGAAATCTGTCGGAAGGATAATCCCGAGGACAAAGAAATAAGAACCCACAATATGGTAGAAGCTATATAGTCACTCATAATAAAAAAGGAGTACTGGCGAAATGTCCCAGTGAAGACCTCAATAACATGTAAGCACAACAGACCTGATATAATGATTTGGGATAGAGAAGAGAATCTGTTTACGGTTGTGGAAATTAGCTGTCCAGCGGTTGTTAACATGAAGCTGAAGATCAGTGGTAAAGAGGATACCTATGCTGACTTATTGATTGAGAAATCTGCAGTTACGCTATCCAGATTATAAGTTCAGGTTTATAGCTCTAATTATCGAAGCATTGCGACATGTCACATACTGCTTAAATACCAATCTTGGGAAATTAGATTTCTCAAAATCAGAAAGGAGAAAGCTAATTCGAAGAGTACAGATACAATCTATAACTAGAACTATAAAAATCTATAAAACTTTTCAGAAGTTTATTATTTAAATATATATGATCATGTCTAGATATGCAATTATATGCATGAGAATACATACATAAAACGAAACATACAAATCTACATATATACATACATATATAACATACATACATACATGCATACATACATACATACATACATACATGCATACATACATACATACATACGTACATACAAACAAGAATGCCCTGTTCTTGATGTTGAAATTCTAATGAAGGAGCATTGGATCTAGGTTAGAAATCGAGACTTTATTGGCAGAAAATTTTGAAATGAAACTGAATAATGACGTACATAAATACACATACACATACACATACATACATACATACATACATACATACACACATACATACATACATATGTACCCATCGTGAGAAATTAGTCTTCTCAAAACCAGAAAGGAGAAAGCTGATTCGAAGACTACAGATCTAAGCCACCAGTGGAACTGTAAATATTTGTAAAACTTTCCAGAAGGTTATCATTTATGTATATATGATCATGTCTAGATATGCACGTACGTGCATGAGAAGACATTCATAGAACAAAACATACAAATCTGCACGTATTTATACCTACATACATGCATGCATACATCTTTTATCTTTTAATGATTTCAGCCCAGGGCTGAGGTCATGCTGGTGCACCACCTGTAGTTACATACAAAAATACTTTGTTGATGTTGAAATCCCATTCAAGACGCCTTGGATCTAGGTCAGAAACCGGCTCTTTCTCTGTTTGCAAGAAAACTTAAAATAAAACTGAATGCTGACATACATACATATATGCATGTGTATATGCCTGTGTATTAGTGTTTATATGTTTTTATGGATATGTAATAAAATATAGTACACAGTCATTGTTTAGTTCAAGAGTAATCTTTGTTGCGGCAAGGATATGGTGTTTCTACGGGAATATTCCATATCAAATTGTAGTTGTCTACCTCTAGACTCCATTTTTGGTTGTTGTTGCTTTTAAGATGAGTGCATATGAATTGAGTGACATATAGCTGTAATTTACAGAAGTTTAACTGACTGTGAAGGAACTCCTATTCTGTCCGTTTCACCCAGGACAAATTTAAATGGCGCTTATATAAAACGTAGTATAGATTCCAATCATATCGCATGTAATGATGCAGAAATATGCATATCTGCACACCTCATTATTTGATAATATAAGGGCTCTAAAAATGTTAAACAAAAGCTTTCTATGCCATACTTCCTCATTAATATTAACTAAATACGCATGACGTGCAGACGAAGTAAAATAAACAAGAGATAGAAGTAACATATAAGGAAGAGATAGACAGAAGTAACAATTCAATTAACACATCTTCCAATGATCACTAATAATGGAACTCTTAGGGGTGTAATCTTTGCTAGTGAATTTTATATAACATGATACAGATTGTGGTATCTCTTGTAACCAGATATGCTGGGTGAGCTTATACAGAGACTGATAAAGTGTTCAAATTTTAATTCAACCACGGGTTATCAGCCAGGTTATTGGACGTGCTAGAAATAAATTCCAGATTACCTTAAAAAAACATTATATCAACATATGTAAATAAATATAGCCAGGTTCGAAAATTCCTGATCATGACTAGTTGATCAAGGCTAGCTTTAGTTTTAAAATTACCCCCACCAAAATCAACAACTATTTGGTGTAGTTGTCTTATCACCTCTTTCAAAAGTTTTATAACATATTTAGTAAGCGTTTACTGGCTATGTTTACTAAAATGAACAGAGACTTTGATCAGCTACTTCAATGCCACTGACTGAATTAAGCTTACTGAGGTTACTGAACCACAACAACAATACTTTTAGCAACACCAGCAACAAGAAATATGTTTAATAGACATTCATTGGTTTCAGTTGTATTTAGTTTGACAACGCACACCCCTAAATAAACAGTAGAAGAATGGGAAACATTTTTATCATTTAATCGGTGTAGGTCAAGCAATCTTTTGAAAAGAAATCAATAATTGTATGTTATCAATAAGAATCCAAATAGGTTACTACTCATTCTCGATAATGTTCTCATAACATATAGAAAAAAATGAATATAGGAATTGTTGTTAGCGATGGCATATTGTCAATGAAAAGGTAGATATCTGGGCCAAGAGATTTTACCATAGTTGGGTCTAACTGAAAATATATGTATGGTTGTGGAATCATATTGAAAGACACTTCATTTCTTGTGCATTCCTTATATCAACATATACATGAGTATTCGCAAAATATTCGTCTTGTGTGTACTCACAGAACTGAAAAAGAAATGTAAAAAAAAACACACTCAAATTCATCTTCCCCTTGGCAATGGCATGTAATTCCCTCAAAGATACATCAAAAATACAAGATGCGGAACAATTATTCCAACAAAACCTTACAGTGGCTACCTACACGGTTAAATCTATAAACTAAATTTCGATTAGAAAGTTTAAAAGCAAACAAATTTTAATACAACGCATATCAAATAATGCATCCTAGCTCAAAGATATAAAGAATTGTTCTCAAGCTGAGTTTGGGATTGTCTAAGATGTATTCGTAATGAGATGTGTAAATATACTTTGGAGAAAAATGACGCTACCATCAGAATTTGCTTCTTGGCAATTCAGAAGCTGAAAATATCATGAATCTAATTTTATACTTGCTTCTATTATATGTAAAAAAGGAACTCAGGCCCATCAAAACGGAACAGGAACCTGTGCAAAGAAAATTATCTGTTAGAACTCCAAGATGTGAAATAATTTTATTTGCTATAAGAAGTATTCATACACTTCAAATTCGTACAATTACAAGACATATTAAATAAATTTCTACACCTCTTTCGTAGTTGATAACGGTTTTGACACATTTCTCGTTTATCCTATTTTAGTGTTCCTGTTGAAGCACCAAAGCATTTCCATCAGAGTTAAAATATATTAGGGAGTAAAGTTCATAGTGGGGTAATTTCTTTAGAAGAAAATGTTTCTGGAGAAAAATACAAAAAAAGAAAAACAAAATTAGACTCATATTTGATTCATTTTTATTCTTCCGGTTCAAATATATATAGACGCGATCCTTTTCAAGTAATGACGCTTCGTTTGGTCTACAAAATGTAGCGCACAAAACGTTTATGAACTTCAAAGTATTAATGCGATACACACACACGCACGCACGCACACACACACACACACACACACACACACACACACACACATACACCCACACACATGTTTTCTCACTTAAAAAAATGTTGACGCTGTTACGTGTACGAAGGTATTTGATGAAACATGTAAAACACACCAATTCTGTGGCAAATCTGCCTCAGAAAAACCCTTCAGCCTTGAAGACAATTTCACGCTTTCTCTTTATTATGCTCTTTTTATCGATAATACCACCACTTCTAATCTTGTTTGACTAAACTGCATTACATAAATTAATATTAATGTTTTAATAGACAGATAGCAGTTTTTCAGCGAGAGCAACACTTGTATCTATATTTGTGTGTATTTGAAGGAATGAACGTACACATATTAACTAAGCAAAAAGTCTTTATTTAATTCATATATATATATATATATATATATATATATATATATATATATATATATATATATATATATATATATATATATATATATATATATATATATTTATATATATATATATACATATATTATATGTATATATATGTATATATATATATGTATACATACACATATATATATACAAAACATGGTGGTTTAGTTCACAGGTGATCTAAATGATTAGGTGCGTTAGGTAAGTGCTGTAACAGATTACTAGGGCTCCAAGGTTATAGCCGAGACGGTAGTTATGAAGCTATTGCAGATTTCTGATATAGTGGATATATAATTGTTAAAGAGGACACCAAACGTTAAGGCAAGGCAAACATATCAAGTCATATAAAGTTTTCTTCCAAATTTTTTTTCCAATAATAATAATGTATATGACTTGAGTTGTTTGCCTTGCCTTAACACTTGTTATCCTCTTTAACAATTACACACACACACTCCTACACACGCACGCACACACACACATACTCCCACACACGCACACATACACACAACCACACAAACGCACACATACGCACAAATATAGACTTAAAATACTACGTAAAAGTCATAATTTCTCCCAAGACGTTGCATAGGCAAGCTAGGAATAATTCAACACTAACACTCCTAAAGTTGAAACTGTCGAACGAGTTCGTACATGTTTGAATACGTGTGTCTTACAAAATATATCGTAATTGAAGTCATCAATCTCATTTAGAGACTAATATTCTTTGAATGTCACTCTACAACTAACTCAACACCTATTGCTATTGATTTTACGATTCAACTTTGTCCTAATGTTTGTTATAAGAGTGACATCGCTGAAGATAGGCCCCTATTATATAAATTCCTGAAGAGTGAATAACAGAATTGACTTGATTAGAGCATTAACCGAAAAAAAACGGGTGTAAATAATTTTTTTGGAACGTAACCGATTCTGTAAACTAGAACATCCTATATAATGATTAAAATAATAGTTTATGAAGACATAGTAGAAATAATACATTCACCTGCATTGAAGATTCTATGATCTAAGTGAAATCAAAGTTACGTTGGCGTAAAAGTAAAGTTACGTGTCTACAATTTTTTATTCATAAGAGACAATTACGTGACACTAAGATTGATGAATGGATGTGATAATCGAATAATGCATAGACTTTTGTTGATGAAACATTTCCGTTTAATGAAATAAATAAAACCTATCACAGTAAAAATATTTTAAAATTTGAAAAAAAGATTTTTGCACATTAATATTGTCAATATTTCTAAGGTCACAGTCTAGTAGACTTGATATTTTTTCGTTATTTTCCCTCTTTCTCAAATTAGAAAAAATCTTGCTTTGCTATTTACTATGATTTTAGTCTCTATCCCTTAGGAAAACTCAAGTTCGAAGTTATATAAATTGCAATACTCCTGTAAAACAGTGTTGTCTTCTTTGAAGTCTCTGCAAACAATTTGTTTACAAGTTTACGCTTGTTCCCGTTAGTAATTTTTCATGTTTGTTCATGGTTATTAAATTTGGGGAAGACACATGAAGCTGATTTAACTTAACACCGTGCATGACTGGTACTTATCTATTCTACATTTACCAAAAGTACAAATATTTATTTTAGCGGGATTAAAATTCAGAATATATCATAAACTAATTTCTAACACGCTTAGTCCTGTGTGAAGGCGCCTACTTTAGTTGATTGTGTGTTGGGCTCACGATTCTTATGTTCTGTATTCCATTCTCGGAGCAGGTAACGCTTTCTGTCTTTCAGTAAAGCACTTCATTTCACATTGCTTCAGTTCACTCAGTTGAAAACAATCATCAACAAGAGTTGCGGGTCTTTTGCCTTGCGACAAAAATTGCGAGGGCGATGGACACACACGTGGTAGAGTCTTATTATATCTACTAATATAATCATTTTTTTCTTCTCGTTTTGTCACTTTGGTGTATTTGATATATGATTAAATTGTCTTATTGATGCTAGCATAATTGTTTCTCCATAAATATATTCTGAATGCAGATATATGTATTGTGTACATTGGGAACTAATTTAGGAAGTATATTCCAAAGTTTCTCACATATATATGCATATGCACAGACACAATTAAATTTATTTATTCAAAGATATAATGATGACTGGAATCGTAAACAGTATCGGTATTCGCCAACCATTTGCGTTCAATCTGTCTACGATCATGTTTTATATTTGATATATGCAAATGTCTTCCGAGAGCAGTTACAGCTTTGGAAGAAATTAGGTATTTTAGATTAAAGTAAAGTCACTGCTGGTGTTAAAATAAAATATTCGACTAAAATATGCTGACATACAAAATGAAATTTAGAAATGAAATATATGAATACATACACAGAGTATATGTGTAATGCAGACACAAAGATACACAAACATTTCCATATACACACGTACTCACTTTATATATATAAATATATATATATATATGCTTGTGTGTGTGTGTGTGTGTGTGTGTGTGTGCGCGCGCGCGTAACTGTGTTCTGCGTCACAGAATAAACATATATAGATAAATACAAGCTCTTCAGAAATGCCTGCAAAGCTGTGCCAAATTATGCATATTATCGTGCAGCTCCAAAGGATAAAGTTAACAATACTTAATCAGTAATTTAAACGCATATTCAAAGATTAGGTATTTACCTGTGGAACAATTCTAATTTTAAAGACGTAACTATATCTGTTATAACTAACTAAATTGCTGTATTCATTATAACTAGAACGATTCCTAAAGTGCCGAAATTTATATGCATATAAGTACATGCATACACCCCCACGCACACACACCCACGCACACATGCATACATACAAACAAACACACACACACACACGCACACACACACACACACACACACACACATATGATCTTGTTCAAAACGGGGGCACCAGTATTTTCTTAACGAAACACTTTGAAACTTGGAACACTGGTAGAATGTGTCATATAGAACATCTTTTTCTATTAGTCTTCTTAACAAGAAAACGTACATCGCAAGTTATTTCATGTTAAAGCTGTCGTATTTCTGTAATTTCAACCAATGACTGACGTCCATTCAGCCGAATATATTAAGTGCTGACTACGTAAACAAACGATTCTCAAACGATTCTGGCGGGGATAAAATTATTATTTCCTTGTCAAAAAATGGCTGAAGCATATTGGCAGTAGGGTTAGGGTTAGGGTTAGGGATAGGCAGTAGCTAATAAACCTTTCATACAGTTCAGGCAGATGTTAACGAAATTATAAATGGAGATTAAATACGCTTTACACCGCTTAAACTGCCAAAGGAGTAAGTATAAACAGTTGAATACTTGTTAGTGATTGGTTGAAATTATTGAAATAAGACAATGTTTTACATGAAAAAAATTCGAATACAAACATTTTTGTCTGTACTATAACACAAAATAGATAAGTATACGAAGTTTGAAAGTCTTTCGGTACCAAAAACACTACATAAAACATTAATGAAAACTGGTGCCCCCGTTTTGAACAAGATCCCATATATATATATTAAACAAAGATATTATGCACATTTAAATTCATTTAAATATAAAGAGAATAGGAATTCCACATCACTAGCTAGTCACGTACACCTTCTAATTAATAGAAAAATACAATATAAAGTTTCCTGGGCTATAATAGACTCGGATATCCCATATCAGGGCCAACACTCTAGTTGTTGACTCCGCTTAAAAGAATCTCTCAAAATTTTAACCCACACCTCACCACAATTGCTTAATAAATATAACCAGACCTTCACAAATTCTTTCGCACTTGTGTAAGCACAAATTCTTCCGCACTTTTCTTTCATAAATCAAAATGTAAGTTCACCTTCTACGAATAGCACCCACGTACAAATCCCTATGATCGTTAACACATATTCCCCTATATCTCTTCTATCTCTCCTATATTTCTTATTTCTACCTTATCTCTTATGTCTCTTCTATCTACCTCACCTCATCACTTTATGAGATAAACATAAATTATTTGACTTACCCTTAATGTATTTTTAAACCTTAACCCAATAAATCCCTAAATATCTAATTCTAACTCCCACTCATAAATAATTTAACATTCAACTAGCTCCTCCATTTTCGACTACATTCACACCCATAACCCCATTACTGAAAATAACACTACAGCCACTGACCTTAGCCAGAACAAGTATTTTCTACTAGATTTCCGTCTCAACACCTATAGACTTTTAGACTACCACCGATACCTACTACTCTCTTTAAATTCCTTTCATTTTGCTTTATTTTATTACACTATCTACCTCTACCCCATCATCCTTTCTCTTATCTTCTCGGCTACCCCGTACACAATATTCCTAGACACTATACGCCTATACACCTTACTTTATATTAAAGCCAATCCTTAAAATCCTCCCTCTCTCTAACTACCCCTCTTTCTATCTATTTACTTTGCTTTCCTTTTACCACTTAATAGCCACCTCCACTACCATTCAGTTATTGAACATTGATATCTTCGCGTCTTTTTTCTCTGGGTGTTTACTATAAAAGGATTTTAACACATATGGCTCTACGCAGGTGTCCAACTAAGGACATATGCTCTTGTTCCTACAACATCGGAAAGTTGAGCTTTGAACTTTTATGCTTTTTTTCTTCTCTCTCTTCATTTCCTTATTCGTCGTCATCGCATTCTCATTTTCCCTATTTTTCCCTATCCTTTCTCTGATGACGGAATATCACATCCTCGGGGATATCCCACAAACAGCTGTAAGATTTTCACTTTTTCCAATAATAATATTGTAAACGACTTGAGATGTTTACTTTGCCTTAACGTTTCTTGTCCTCTATATCCGCTGCATCGGAAATCTGCAATGGCTATATGACGACCGTCTGGGGTATAACCTTGGTGCCCTTATATTCTGTTGCAGCACTTACCCAGCGTACCTAATCGTTTAGATCACCTGTGATTTAAACTCCCATACATCGTGTGTATGAGTTTGCATCTATCTATCTATCCATCTATGTATCTCACTCTCTCTCTTTCTCTCACTCTTTCTCTCACTCTTTCTCTCACTCTTTCTCTCTTTCTCTCTCTCTCTCTATATATACACACACACACACACACACACACACACACACACACATATATATATGTATATATATATATATATATATATATATATATATATATATATATATATATATATATATATATATATCTTAGCGTTATCATATACTTAGAGTAAATGACGTTGATAATGTTTATATTATAGGGGTGCATCTAATACAAAATCTGAATACATACACATATATACAATATGTGTGTGTGTGTGTGTGGCGTGGCTGTGTGGTAAGGACCGTGCTTCCCAACCACATGGTTCCAGGATCAGTCTCATTGCGTGGCACCTTCGGCAAGTGCCTTTTACTATAGCCTCCGTCCGTAAAACACTGTGAGTGGATTTGGCAGACAGAAACTGAAAGAAGCCCGTCGTATATATATGTGTGTATGTGTCTGTCTCGCAACCATCACTTGACAACCGATATTGGTGTGTTTAGGTCCCCGTAACTTAATGGTTCGGCAAAACAGATCGATAAAATAAGTACTAGGCTTTCAAAGAATGAGTCCTGGGGTCGATTTGTAAGACTAAAAGCAGTACTCCAGCATGGCCACAGTCAGATGATTGAAACGTGTAAAAGAATAAAAGAAAAGAGACATATACATATATATATATGTTTAAATATCTCTGTGTGTATGTACACAGAAATATATGAGAATATGAATATGAGTATATATATATATATATAAAGTGTAGTATATTGCCACTTAAGTGTGGCTGACCCCTAGGGGTGGATGTTACTGTTGCTTTTAGCCCCAGGAGGACATCTCCTCCAGCTGGCTTATCGACACACGACTGTGTCCTGTTTGCCAAGGGAGTTATCCCTCTCACCTCGACCAGCAGCACGAACGTATCCGGATTTCAGGGTTATTTCCCTTCGTCGGCGTTCGACAGCTGATGACCTTGGTGAGAGAGACAAAAACCTGGCAAACCTTATATCTTCTTTTCCAGTGAGATTCTTCACTGTTCCAGTGAGATTCTTCACTGTTAATACGTGCAGTTACTGTTAATACTTCATTTAGAGAATTAACATTGCTTGTTTTCACCTTTTCAATATCAGTGAAGAATCTCACTGGAAAAGAAGATATAAGGTTTGCCAGGTTTTTGTCTCTCTCACCAAGGTCATCAGCTGTCGAACGCCGACGAAGGGAAATAACCCTGAAATCCGGATACGTTCGTGCTGCTGGTCGAGGTGAGAGGGATAACTCCCTTGGCAGACAGGACACAGTCGTGTGTCGATAAGCCAGCTGGAGGAGATGTCCTCCTGGGGCTAAAAGCAACAGTAACATCCACCCCTAGGGGTCAGCCACACTTAAGTGGCAATATACTACACTTTATCGTGCAGTTACTGTTAATACTTCATTTAGAGAATTAACATTGCTTGTTTTCACCTTTTCAATATCAGTGAAGAATCTCACTGGAAAAGAAGATATAAGGTTTGCCAGGTGTTTGTCTCTCTCACCAAGGTCATCAGCTGTCGAACGCCGACGAAGGGAAATAACCCTGAAATCCGGATACGTTCGTGCTGCTGGTCGAGGTGAGAGGGATAACTCCCTTGGCAAACAGGACACAGTCGTGTGTCGATAAGCCAGCTGGAGGAGATGTCCTCCTGGGGCTAAAAGCAACAGTAACATCCACCCCTAGGGGTCAGCCACACTTAAGTGGCAATATACTACACTTTATCGTGCAGTTACTGTTAATACTTCATTTAGAGAATTAACATTGCTTTTATATATATATATATATATATATATATATATATATATATATATATATATATATATACAGCTATATATATATATATGTATATATGTGTGTGTGTGTGTGTGTGTGTGTGTGTGTATGTGTGTTTGTGTGTGTGTGTGTGTGTGTGTGTGTAGAAAGAGAGGCAGAGAGAGATAAGTGTACATAAATACATATGTGCATATGTAATGTGTATACTTGTGTGTGTAATAGTGAGTTTAAGAAAACCATTCATACGAATAGGACTCAGTACATCTGAATGTAATGTTAGATAATATATTAATATATAAAGCATCCAACACGTATACAAACGTCTAAAACCAATAGATGTTGGTCAATAGGTTTTTCATCAGTGACTTGTGATGAGAAATCAATATTCTAACATCTTTTGGTTGATTCTGTTTTCTCAAAACCATTATCAATATTATTTCTTTTGAGGAGAAACGGAAGTGTATTAGACTGGTGCGTTACCACTTTTGTAGTTTTTTTATCACATAGGAGACAATAGCGACGACTGTTTGGCAGGTAAAATTAACCAAAACATTGGGATACCTATTTCTTCAACTGTGTTAGGTAGAATACAATGTGACGTCCAACGATGAGAAAACAGACTTCAATAGACATGAGATAATGAATTAAATGACTGTTCTATGAAGATAAGTCTTCTATAGGGCAACTTAATAATGATTTGTTTTGAGTAAATATAGAGCGATATTTTGTAATGGAAAATACATTCATTTGAATTTAACTAGTATATTATTATTACATATTTCATCAACTAGCTAAGAAACTAAAAGATTCAACTTTAATCTCAGCAATTTGAAACAATTACAAGGTTCTGAACTAGATAGTCAAAGAGAATTAAAATTTGTTTTCTTTTAAGCTAACTGTATTGACAAACATTTGAATCATAAAATCAGAAATGGAATTTTATACATCCATTCAGAATAAGAGAAACGTAGGTAATCAGATTTGGTAAAAGGAATTCAGAATTACTTTAGACAAAATTTAAGGCAGTTAAGTTGACATGTGGCTTCAGATTGATGCATTTCAAGTACTTCAAAATGAAATCAATGAAACGTTTTTTGAGTTGGTATTTCAAAAGAAACGTGGTACGTAATGTAATGGATGGTTAGGAAGTTGTACATAAGGAAAAGGTAAGCTGGTATTATATTAAGATGTGACCTGATTTCAAATTCCTATTGTGGATATTGAATTTTTCTTCCTTTTAAAATACTAGAATACAGTAAAACGTGGACAACTCATTTGAAATTATTTTGGGCTGTGTTACATATTTGCTATATTACAATTCGTCTCCTGGCATGCACACACACAAACGCAATGAACAGCATATTTACACACCTATACTCAATATACCGTACACTTAACTACAATCCTTCATGCATGCAGATTTACGTAGCAGAATGTAAACATATGTACGCATGGAGACACTCACTTTAGCTAAACAACTATTCTCTCGCACATTGCCTACATTTACAAACGTATACATATATGTAAAACAATTAATACACCCTCTCCCGTTAACCAATCCAATTAATGCCACATTAAAGAATACTCTAATAGAGTTCCACAGAATTTTTTCTCTGATTTTCTCGAAGAAAATTCTCTGCCAAGATTTTGAATATTATTTTCATTTAGCTCGCAGTTGATAGAAATTCTGCGCTCTTCTTCTATATAGTTGTGATTATTTTTAACGAATATTTTACAATAGAGAAGCAGATCTTCAAACACTTTCGGCTTAACTGAAGAGTAATATATAGGATCTATTACTACTACTAAAAATATTTTAAAGGGAAAAATCAACGAAGTATGTGTATATATATTATTGTCGAATATTATTATTAATATCATTGTTCATAAAATGTATATTTGTGTTTTAATGAAATAATTGTAACTACAGGAAAAACAACAATACCATAAATTCTAGTTTTTGTTTTAATATATACGTCTGTGACTAATATACTTAACAAAGAATTTCATGTTTTATGTGTTGTATTTCTCGTAAAACAAAAACATCTGCATGCATATAAATGATTGGCGGAATTCGCAGATGTGCTTCCTGCGGATAGAGCTTGGATTATGAAACTTTCATACACACACACACACACACGCACACATTTGTATAATGAGTATTTATATATATATATATATATATATATATATATATATATATGTGTGTGTGTGTGTGTGTGTGTGTGTGTGTGAGAGTATGTGTGTGTGAGTGTGTGTGTGTGTGTGTGTGTGTAAAAGCTTATAAATGTATGGTTCCACATATATATGCTTGCGTATACACATAAATATATCAAAAAATATATATATACAAATTTATAAGCACACACATACACACACATACACGCGCACACACACACACACATATATATATATATATGAAGATAAAGAACCCCTTTGGCCATGGATGAGCATGGGGTTGCATGTAAGTTTCCATCCGAGGCACAAGTCCGAGCAATGTTGTTTGTGGATGACCAGAAGTCGCTCAGGCATACCATACTCCGATGTTATCCAAGAGAAGGGCAAAGCTCGATACAGCTTAGTACCCGTCACGTCTCAACACATCTTTACAGCTGAGGGAACTGGAGCAACGTGAAATAAAGTGTCTTGCTCAAGAAGACAACGCATAGTCCAATGGAATTCACCATATTATGAACGGGAGCCCGACGCTTTAACCACTGAGCCATGTGCCTTCATTTATGTGTGTGTGTATGTGTGTGCATGTTTCTGTGCGTGTATGTATATATACATATATATGTATATATATATAAAGGTAGAAAATTTAGAATTTTTTTATGCCAGTGGCTAGCATGCGTAATAAAAGTCAATTGACTACATATTTCCATATACAATGTGTATAGTATTTATACACAGAAGAAGTGACCCTTTACAGGACGCCTTACATGATATAGAAGGCAACCAAACCTAAACTACGGAAAAAAGTAATTCCAAAGAGAATGAAAACATCAATTATTGACAGTTAATCCTAAACTCGAGTTTCTGTTTTAATGAACAAATAAATTAGTATATCATCTGTACTTCATCGGCGGATCACCTAAGACAATATATAATTATGTCGCAAATATCTACCGACATTCCACGTGTGTTGCATACTTATACATAATGACTAAGAAGAACTGCAGTCGCAGATATTTATCTCAAGCTAATGCAATAACAATTGTTCTCATTAGTTTAATTGACATTATTGTGCACATAACCTTATTCAAACATGAATTAAACATTTTTTAGTATAATACTTAGGATATTCAACATTATAAGAGAATTGAAAGTAACATATATATTTGGCCATAGCATTCAGTTTGTAAATAACATATATAGCAAAATATTATCGAACCAAACATTCACATTCTATTTGTTCATTTAGAACTGATACAATGTCTTGTAGAGACACTCTTTCCAATGAAATTTTCGACATTTTTTCCTTTCCTAAATGATTTATTGATTCGAAAAGTTGAAGACCAAAATATTGACGTCTGTCACAGAAAATGGTAGCATGATCATTCATGTAATAAGTTTGTGTCACGTACATTGAATGGACAAATATAAACCCTGTGACATTCGTTGTCCATTCTCAAATCATGGCTGCCCTAACTGTAAAATTAAATTGAAGAAAAATGTACAAACTTTCTGGTCAGTTATCAAAATCATCATCTACAAGAGAGCTTTAATTAAAATCATCATTATCATCATCATATCATTATTATTTCCTCGTGTTTCTTAAATTCTGTGCACCCACATCAATATTATACTTATTTCAATCAACATAACCATTTTAGTCAGCACAGTCAGTATTATCATCCTCATCCACGTAAACAATATTGAGAAGGATATCATCATTATTGCTATTGCCAAGACACCGCGCTTGCAAAATAGGACGCCTGAGAAAATGTTAGCAGCATTTCGTCCGTCTTTACGTTTCACTTTCAAATTCCACCGAGGTCGACTTTGTCTTTCATCCTACCAGGGTCGATAAAATAAGTACCAGTTCGATGTCACAGATTATCACTCTCCCACAAAGCACTGGTCTTATTTTGATAGTAGAATGGATTAAAACTATAACAATTTACACGAGAACCATTAATATCATCGCCGAAATTGTTGGCGCTGTCGTCGTCGTCTTCTTCTTCTTCTTCTTCTTCTTCTTCTTCTTCTTCTTCTTCTTCTTCTTCTTCTTC
>NC_142928.1:44665896-44683396 GCF_046866305.1 Octopus bimaculoides
TATATATATATATATATATATATATATATATATATATATATATATATATATATATATATATATATATATATATATATGTATATATATATATATATGTATATATGTATATATATATATATATATATATATATATATATATATATATATATATATATATATATATATATATATATATATATATATATATATATATATATATATATATATATATATATATATATATATATATATATATATATATATATATATATATATATATATATATATACTGTTTTCTCTCCTCTCGTTTTCTCTCTCATTCTTTTTCTCCCTTCACCGTTTCTATCAGTCAATAAGCTACTCTTTCTCCCTTTCTCTCTCTCGTTGCTCACACGTGACCATCACCCATCTTTCTTTTCCTCACGTGATCATCTTTCATTTCATGGATGTCCTAAGGATTGGACGTATCCTATCTCTCTCTTCTATCTTTTCTGTTGTGAAAGATATTTTTCCAGCGTTCTCCATTTTACCTTTGTTCTGGTCTGACGACCGTTTATGCTTGTTTTCGTTCCGTTTCCTTGTATGTCTCCACTGTCCTGTTTTTGTACCCAACTTTGACTCTCCATAAATCCCAAATTTTATTTTAGTACTTATGGAAGCAACTGTCTTTGAAGACTCATATTGTCGTTAAATGCTCGAAATGAAGCGTAGATAGGCAGCCAACATGTGATGAAGGGTCCTTTCTCTGTGTAAACTTTTCATGTTTCCCATTTGTTTCTCTCTTTGTTTACGTATTGTATGTTGTTTGCACAGTTGGTGACGTCCTGTACCCATATATCCATATACATATATATAATAATATTAGGGACAACATACAAAATTACAGGTAAAAACTCAATTAAAATCAATTTATAAAAAATAAAAATTAAATTGAGCTTTATAGATAAAATATATATAAAATATATAGTTTTAGGGAAAATAACCAAGTTTCAAGAACTCATCGATGAAAATCCACTATCGCATATAGAAAAATTAACAATTAAAAGCACAATAAATGAGTATAATATAAAGCATAGTAAATATCATAAGATAAATATAATAACATGATTACACGTGTTTCATAACTAATTTTCAAATAGAAAGGAAATTTAAATCGATTAAAATCAATGAGATATATATATATCTAATTATTGTTCTACTTAAGATCTGACGATTAGCTATATTTTTGAATAGCATTTAATTTTCGATAATTTCAATTGATTTCATCGATCTAAATTTCCTTTCTATTTGAAAATTAGTTATGAAACACGTGCAATCATTTTATTATATTTATCTTATGATATTTATTTTGCTTTATATTATACTCATTTATTGTGCTTTTAATTGTTAATTTTTCTATATGTGATAGTGGATGAGTTCTTGAAACTTGGTTATTTTCCCTAAAACTATATATTGTATACATATATATATATATATATATATATATATATATATATATATATATATATATATATATATATATATATATATATATATATATATATATATATATATATATATATATATACATATACATATATAATTAATAAATTATAGGGTGGCAAAGAACATTTTAGAAATTTCATTTACCACCAGTGGCCTAGCGAGAGTAAAAACAGTCAAATGCAGAGACGCCTATAATAGGACATCTACTCGCTAGAAATAGCAGCAAAAATACTACATACCACAAAAGTTAGGGATAATTTCGAAGGAAATGAAAAATAAAAACTTTTACCAATCTATATTCTGTACCATAGGCGTCTCTGCATATATATATATATATATATATATATATATATATATATATATATATATATATATATATATATATATATATATATATATATATATATATATATATATATATATATTTATTTATATATGTATATATGTATGTATATGCATACACAAACATATGTATACTCAAATAGTGTAACTAAACTAACAAGATATAAGAGGTACTTTATATCAAAGTTTATTTCTATATTCATTGAACAAGTATTCTCTTCTATTCTAGGTATCCATTAATTGTTAGCATCAAACTTTCTGCTCCTTCGAGAGAATGGCCTTATGTTGTAGAACAAAGGAGAGGATGATCGAGATAGATAGATAGTTAGATCAAAATAGAGAGAGAGAATGAGAGAGAGTGAGTGAGTGGCAGGTTGACAGGCTGATAGAGAAATAAAGAGAGATAGAAAGATTGAGAGAGAGAGAAAGGCAGTGATAGAGAGGAAGAAATTAGTCACAATACTTGGCTAATTTGTCAATTTATCGACACCGGAAGGATGAACTGATATGTTAAGCTCACAGAGATTTGAACATAAAATACAAAAAGCCAGAAAAATACCATACATATTTTGTCCGACGAACTAACGATTCTGTCAGCCCTTCATTTTCATTACTTCTTTCTTATAACAATAAAGTGTAATAGAAGAGTCAGATTACAACTGTAGCAGGGTAACTGAAACCGTAGTTGCTCCTTCGATCAAGTAGCCTTCATAAATGTGATGCAAGAAATATAGCTTTCCTCCAACCTGTGGTCATGCAATTCACATTAACGCGCTCTGGTTTCTTGCCATGAGTGTCATGCAACAAACTTAGCATGTTTTACTGCTTTTTCTACTCTGTTTCTCTGAGAATGTTTGATGTGCTTACACCTGTTCCTGTTTAGTCTGAGGTAAAGATTGTTAAAACAAACATACGATCATGTCCATTCCAAAAGTGAGCATGCTGTATCTAGGTTTGTACTTACATCCACATTATCTGTTTATATGGAAGACAGTAGATATTCATTTGTGAAAGATGGCTTCTGTTTCTAGCAGCTAGACGAACCCATTTGCAGATTGCTAGTTGTATCCTGGGATTAGTGATTAAAGATGTGAGCAACATGGAAGAAAAGGTGCTACTTTACTTTGGGAAAGGGGTTCTTGACTGTTAATGAGAATCAAGTGTTTATAAAGTTCCTGGCTATATCTAAAGAGTGTGAACTGTGCTGTGAGATATATGACGTAGAACCTAATAAGGAAAACAACCGTGAACAAGAACTTTAGTGGATGTCCCTTTCGAAAAATATAATAGAATAATGCTGAAGCAACACACATATATTTCTTCAATAGTAATTATGCATTGTTTCTGTATTTAGTGTTGGATGTCTTGAGGATATACTTATTCTTTAAGTGTATAGACTTCGATTTTGTAAAACATATATCATGATTTTATACAGACATTGATTTCATTCGAGGTAGGAAAAGCTAAAAATGTTTAATTTGATTGCTAAAATCTGTGGGATTGATTGATAGCTTATGAAATAGAATCTGCATAAAACTTTCCTAATATTGATTCAGTAGCTTTTATACGCAGATACAGCAGGGGAGCATTAATGACTGCTTGCTGTTTTGCAAACTAATTTAGTATAAAGTAACCTGAAAAGATTTAAAAATTAAAAAGAGACTGAAAATTAACCTTGTATATTATCTAAAAATAATTTTCTCCGTTTTAAGCTAGAAAAAAAACTTCATGAGCAATTACGTGAGCATATTTAAAGATAAGTATTTTAATGTTTTAATCATATATATATATAGTTTTAGGGAAAATAACCAAGGTTCATGAACTCATCGATGAAAGTCCACTGTCACATAGTAAAATTAATGAGTAAAAGCACAATAAAGAAGTATAATATAATAGTCGTTTTATTATCATTATCTTATGCTATTTATTTTGTATTATATTATACTTATTTATTGTGCTTTTACTTATTAATTTTTCTATATGTGACTGTGGATTTTCATCGATGAGTTCATGAACCTTGGTTCTTTTCCCTAAAACTATATATATATATATTTTATACCGTGAAACTTAATTTAATTTTAATTTTTAATAAATTCAAATTAATTGGGTTCTACCTGTAAATTTGGATTTTCATCCCTATTATATATATATATATATATATATATATATTATATATATATATATATATATTTATATATATATATATATATATATATATATATATATATATATATATATATATATATATATATATATATATATATATATATATATATATATATATATATATGTACACACACACACACACACACACACACACACATATATATATATAATTACATATGAAGTAAAAGCAGCTCTAGCATGATAAATATTCTTAAATACATATACTAATGTGTATGCTTTGTGCATTTTCCGGTGGCTGCAATTGCGTAGCGGAGTACATAACACTCATGTTGCCGGTGTTAAAATGATTTATGGACAGACGAGATAGCTCACCTACCAGCCTGGGTTGAAGGCAAGTCAGCTAGCCAGTTCAACGACATATGCTCATAGCTTGTAAAATCATGAGCTGGTATGCCTGGAAATTGCATATCTAACAGAACACTTACATTTGAAGTCATAAAACAGCTCTAGTATTAGTCGTTGGACTGCCTATCTGACTCGCCTTCAACCCAGGCGGGTAAATGGTACTAATGGCGGAACATTGATGTTCATCACTCCCAAATGCGATTGAGGGTGAGTTATCTCGCCTGTCCATTGGCTCTAAGGTGTTTTAACACGGGTGACACGAGAGTTATATACTCCACTACACAATTGCAGCCACCGGAAAATACACAAAGCATACACATTAGTATATGTATTTAAGAATATTTATCATACTAGAGCTGCTTTTACTTCATATGTAATTAGGTCAGTGCTTTCATTGCCTTTCTCAATGTTACCGTCTAATGAACTACCAATCACCATCATTTTACTAACATAAACAAACTATAGGAAGAGAACACATGGAAGCCTCCATTCATCGAAGTAATATAGCCTGAGTATATAATTTTATAACAATTCTCTCCATATATATCTATACATATGTAATATATAATACAAAGTATTTTATATATAAACATACAACCTCATACATGTATGTATGCATGTATGTATGTGTGTATGTATAATTGTTACGTTCTTGCTCCATTTTTTTTGTTTTGATTTTTTATATATACATCATTTTTATATATACATATAGCGGCCAGCCAGATTTGAAGATTCACAAGTGTAACCAGCCAAAACTATAATGATCTGGAAGTTTAACTGATAAAAGAACGCTGCGAATGACTCGGCCTTGATTTTTTCCTGTCCGTCTTCGTGTCGTCTATCTGTCATTATGTTTAATTGTCATCTGTTGGGTTCTTGTTCCAGTTTATATATATATATATATATATATATATATATATATATATATATATATATATATATATATATATATATATATATATATGAAAATGTATGTGTGTATGAAATTTATATAAACACATATGCATATGGCTTATGCCTATATAACAGTCATATATATGTATATATATATATATGCGAGTAAAAATAAATACAAAAAAAGGTGGATTTTTTTGTATGATTGTGTATAGAGGAATATATTATTTTGCTTAAAAGAGTTCCAACACTGTCTGTTTTTTATGTTTTATTTATATTCCTGCAGAACTAATGTGGGGTATAGAATATGGAATATACAATATATAATATAATATACAATATATAATATAAAATAAAATAAAAATGGATGGCACCATGAAATAAAGTATTGAATGTAGATGAAATATTGAGTGTTCAATATAAGGGATCAAATATATAAATATATAAATATAAATATAAATATGTATATATATATATATATATATATATATATATATATATATATATATATATATATATATATATATATATATATATATATATATATATATATATATATATATATATATATATATATATATATATATATATATATATATGCATACAAAGTTTCATGATTCTTATTTTTTGAATTTTTTAAACCCAAAACAGCTATTTCTAAAAACAAAACACGTTGATTCTTTTCTCCCGGTATTTGAATACTTCATGGTTAATACTTCATCTTCGGGAAGCCTTAGTTATTTATTAAATTATAAGAGACAATGTACATGAAAATTATACACATGCACACACAAAAATATATATGTTCATGAACATAGATATATATATACATGTGCATGCGTGTTCTTGTGTGTGCGTGTGTGTGTGTGTGTGTGTGTGTGTGTATGTGTGTATGATTGTAGATTAATGCAGCAGATACACATGTCAGAATATCGACACTACGTTGTAATTCTGATTATTAGTAAAGGATAATTAATGCTGTTGTCAGTCACTCCTCGTGGACATTTACAGCATCCATAACTAGCGTTTTTACCCTTCCTTAGTAATATATACCTAAATTGCAGTCACTAAAACATTAATTAATATAGTAGATTATCTGAGAAACTTTGGCAGTATTCAATTTCCTTGTTTGAGCAAGAAGCTGTCTTATACGTCAGAATATTTGCACTGATGCAATTATAGCGACTGATACAATCTGTTTAGCTTATAACACCTTCGAAGATCTGATACTTTTAATACTTATGTTTTGATTACAAAAAATACGTAAAGAAATTTAATATTTATTTACTGAGGAACATTTAAAGCTAACGTTTAATTCCATATTATGAATAAATATGAATTTATATGAATTAATGTGTTCAAACATATACAACCCTAGAGGATTTGACTAATTTTTATTGCTTTTTTTTTGCATAAACAACACCTATGAATTATTTATAATCACAAAGTTCTTAGGCATAATATATGCATTTTATAGTTTACAAGTTACGGACATACATAAACACAAGAATGTTTGTACGTGTGAATTTCTGCAGGAGGTACATACATACATACATACATACATTCAGACAGACATACGTACATATGTCTGTGTATTTATATGTGCATATGACAATGTATACGTGTGTGTGTTATTATATGTATGAATATATGTATATACAGTTACATATACACGTATGTGTATACGAATCATTCTCCAGCTGACTGACCCCTTTAAGCGTTGAATCAATTATTTGAAGAAAAAATAACTGTATTGTCTGGAGATGATGGATAAATCAATAGATATCTATGCATTATTTGTTTGTATTCTTCATTATCATTAAAATATATGGCATATATTATAATTTACTTAATATGTATTTTACGAAATTTTTGGTTACTTTTGTTAGGTTTTAGAAAATATGGTAAAAACATTTTTGAACAAAACCTCATAAATTAAATAAAACTTATTCAAACACATTAAAAAAAATATAAGCGGAAAATGTCTTAAGTTTTTGTTAGTGTATTATACTTCAAAATGGTCTATCACAACAAAGATTATCTAAAAGAATGCAGTTTAATAATGATAAATTGGTATGCACATTAAAATAAAGTCTGCTTTACTGATTTTCTTCCTTCTTTTTACCGCTTTTTGAAACTTTTTATTTTTGTAATTTAGCATTTCTTAGCATTAAATAATTGTTCAGATATTTGGAGCAAAGACATTTGGATAGCAATTGCTTTCAAATTTACAGTTCAGATGTAAAAATGTTGAATGGTGAACTGATTAATCGATTAAAAAAGAAGGTTGTACATAATTGTCAAATTTTGATTGGATAACATTTTTAAAATGTTTAAAGAATTTAGAGAATAAAAAAAAATGAATCATGCATAAAATATAAATAAGAGAAGTGTAAAAAAGTTACACAAATATAAAATCATAAAAATAACTGTTTATTTTTTAACTTTAAATCAAAAAGCGTAATAGAAATAATAATAATAATAATAATAATAATAATAATAATAATAATAATAATAATAATAATAATAATAATAATAATAATAATAATAATAATAATAATGAAAATGAAAGAAACGTAAAATACAAAAAGCACGTTTAATAAAAATATTAAAACAAATATGGCATTCAATTTATTTATATTACAATCAAGACAGAATATCAATAATGTGTTGAAAATAATTATCAGTTCTAGCAGTTGATTTCTTGTTCGCCACTCAATAAACATGAAAAGAGAATATAGTGAAAACGATCTAAGAATATTCTAAAATATGTTTTAGAAAACTGGCAATGAAAAGTAAAAATACAAAATATTTCAGAAAAGAGAAAAAATACGTAAGGGCAAGAGTTGGGGAAGCCAAACATAAATGAAAAATCAATATGAATATATAAAAATTGAAAAGAATAAAAGAAGGAAAGAAAGAAACAAAAGAAAGGAAGTAAATATTCTTAGATCAGTGTAAAATGTTCCGTCTCCAGACAAGTTTAAAATTGAAAAAATATCAATTCCCATTTTCTAATTTCAATTACAGTTGAATAAACTATTCTTTATATAAATGGAAGAAAAATATTGTAATCTATAAAGAGAAGCGTATAAGTAAAAAATAATACGTATCCAATATTAAAAAAAAAATCATAAAATGTGTCTGCAAAGCAGAAGCTATGAATGAATTTTACATTTAAGACTTCTCATATATTTGAAAAATTCCGTCGTGTATTCTTTTCGTAATGCTCCCTCTTTTCTTTTTATATACCTTCCTATACAAACATACACACACAAACACACACACACACCTATAGCAACATATTGTGCTACTGCCTGTAAAGTATATGAACACACTAATTCTCATTTTACTTCAAGCATAATCATACACGGATGTATATACAGACATACAAAAATATACACACTTACTAGCATATATATATATATATATATATATATATATATATATATATATATATATACATATATGTACACTCACACGTACACACATATCACATCAAGACAGCATTGCTTAAAGATTCAGGTTTAAGGGAGCAACTTCTAAGTTCCTTTAATCACGTAGTGGATTTAATAGCAGTAAACACGTATCGTTTGATGCTGACTAGTGTGCTGCTGAAGAGATCTTCTGTTTGGTAGTAATAGTATTTGAAGTTGTTTGTTGATGGACATTGTGTAAAAGTAATATTCCCATTTTTAATTAGACATTGCAGTAATAGTTGTGAAATTTACCACGGGTTATTTAATAATTATGCAATTATAAGTAGAATGTAATGGAAAATACTAGCAGCTATTAATGCGGTAATATTGCTAATAAGAATTCAGTTCAGATCTCGTTTAATGGAAAGCAGGGAACTCTGTGTGCATATATGTTAAACCTTTACTGAAAAATAAACAGTTATTGATTCAAATGTAGCCATTTAGCGTCCGCATTGTGTCAATTCAACGGCGGCTCGATTTCTTTGTTAAGGAATAAGTTTGTCTGTGGTAATATTTGCATTTCTTATGAATTTAATATGACAGACGGATGAATTTGTTCAGAATGCTCACTGCATACAATTCCATGGTTGCGAAGTTTGAAAATTAAAATCAGATTAAAGGAAACTATAGATTACTTTGGCTTTTGAGTCTGAAGAAATGTAAAGGTAGCTAAAATTTTCCACGGAAATTGGGTGTAATTTCTGTGGAATGTCAAGAGTGAGAATTACTACAAAGAACTATAACAACGTCGCCCTTTCAAAGCCTAGACAGGCTCATGGGCCCGGTTTCCCGGTTTCTATGGCGTATGTGTTCCCTTCGAGCTGGACGGGACGCCAGTTCATCGCAGCGTTACTAAAAAAACAAGAAGAAAGAGTGAGAGAAAGTTGGGGCGAAAGAGTACAGTACGGGTCACCACCACCCCCTACCGGAGCCTCGTGGAGCTTAGGCATTTTCGCTCGATAATCACTCACAACGCCCGGTCTGGGAATCGAAACCGTGATCCTCCGACCGCGAATCCGCTGCCCTAAACACTGGGCCATTGCGCCACCACACTACAACGAACACTTCCTGAGAAATGAAAATTATTTCCCAATATAGAAGAACACTCATGTATTTCGGCGAATGAATGCTGTGAATCATCCGTGTCTTCGCGCGTCGTATTGGATCAGATATTGATACAGCTAGAGTAGCTCACCTAAGTATTTTGCACATTACAGAGACTATGACATTACTGTGTATTTGCAATGTGTGATTTAATTACGAAATGGAAATTATTAGCGTTCATCATGGCAATATCGAGATTGCGTGCCGGATTAAACCTGTACATTTCTATAATTATCACTTTAATCTTCAATCATGTATGTTGAAGATTCTTGGGAGACACAGACTTTCCTTTAAAGCAACTTGCATTATAACCGGGAGTTACTCTATCAAACATATTTCTGCCTATTTACACATTATGTAGTTGCAATATAAACAAATATTACGTAGGCGACTTTTAGCAGTTGAGACAAACTCCGAATACTTATTCAGATTTGACAATTTATTAAAAAGCATATCCAGCGTTTCAGGGATACGTAAATAACGTAGTCATTGCTAAATTGATTTTACAATTTATCCATTACCTGTTTACCTATTTGTTTTATGTTAATGATCACCATTCCAGTTCTGAAGCAAATGTATTAGATATGTTTCACTGCAATACACCTATTATAGACACTCATACACACGCCCCCCCCCATATATATATATATATATATATATATAAGTGTGTGTGTATTTGTATGTATCTATTTATATAAGTATATATACACACATATATATGTATCTATGTATGCATACATATTATAAGTATATATATATATATATATATATATATATATATATATATATATATAAATATATATATTCATATATATACGCATACACACACACACACACACTCACACACACACACACATATATATAGTTTTAACTATTTTTCTAACGCGATTCTCTCTATCTCTATATCTATCTCCCCCTCTCATTCTTCCCTCTACTGTTCTTCGCCTCTACCTGTCACTACACACACTCTCTCTCTCTCTCTATCTCTTGTTACTCGTCCTTCGCCTCTCACCGTTATTACTACTATCTCTCTCTCTCTCTACCTCTCGTTGGTCACATTTATTCTACTTCCTCCCCTTCTTTTCCCTCTGCTACTCTTACTCTCTTTCTTTACACAGCCTTGGTCACGTGTGTCCGCCTGCTATTTCTTTTCGTTCTTGGACTCCCCAAGCTCGCACGTACTTCTTTGCCCCTCCTGTTCGTGCTTCACAGCGTTCAATACAAACACATTTCACGTCTGGCTGCACCGCCTTTTTGCTTGTTTGTTCATTCACCGTTTCGTTTTCCTGTCTCGTTTTCCGTCCGCCACTACCCTCCACGAAAATAATTTAATTTGTGTTCGTGGGAAGAACCATTTCAACGATGCGTACAGCCTTAATTCTTCGAAACGCCGGTGTTTTAATGGTGGCAGCTGATGAAGGAGATGTGTCTATGTGGCTTGCTTGTTTGTTGTACCTTGTATATCATTTTTGACATGTTCTTTTGCCACGTCATGTACCTAGTTATGTATCTATACGTACATGTAGATGAAGGTATGTACATACATGTACATATATATGCATATACTCATATATATATATATATATATATATATATATATATCATCATCGTCGTTTAACGTCCGCTTTCCATGCTAGCATGGGTTGGACGATTTGACTGAGGACTGGTGAAACCGGATGGCAACACCAGGCTCCAATCCAATTTGGCGGAGTTTCTACAGCTGGATGCCCTTCCTAACGCCAACCACTCAGAGAGTGTAGTGGGTGCTTTTACGTGTCACCCGCATATTTAAAATTTACAGAAAAACAAAAGATGAAGACAGGTGTATAAAGAATAAGCAAGTGTATTAATTTGACGCACGGGAAGGTGAGAAAGAGTTTTATGTTTCAAGCCTACACACTTCAACAGAAAGGAACACAAGGAAATAAACAGAGTGAGAGAGAGAATAAAACCTTATGGAGTTAGGGGTCAATCATAGCGACTGGTTGGACAAAGGTAGTTAGACAGGAGAGCTAGGAAGAAGGGGAGATAAGAAAGTATTCGTAATAACAAAACGAAGGTGCACATGTGCTTATGTATGTAAAAGTGTGTAAGTGTGTGGGTGTGGATAGGGGTTGGTGACTTTGAGGTGTGGATGTGTGCGTCTGTAATGTATGCGCATATGGGTGACGTTGCGGGTGCTGAAAAGTGGTCAGTGCCTGTGTGTGCGGGATAGTGTGATGTGGTGTTGTGTGTGGTGTGGTATGGCGGTGTTGGGGTGTAGGGATGTGAGGGTGAGGTATGGGTTTGGGGTGAGGATGTTGGAGTAGAGGTGGAGTGTGTGGGAGTGGGATTTGAAGGTGTCTGGATGGAGTGGGGTGTGGTGTTGTGTGGATAGATTGGGTATCGATGAAGGGAGAAGGTGGTTAGGAATGAAGAGAGTAAATAAGTGTCAGCGCTTGAGAGGAGATGTGGGTAAGAGTGAAGAGAAGTATCAGATGAAGAGAGGAGAAGAGGGGGTCAGATGAAGTGGGGAGGGGAGTTAGTGGAAGTGGAGAATAGGAGCGAAGGCGGGTGTCTGGATGACCCTTGTGCAAAGACAATCCGAGCACAGACTGGTGTTACAGTTCTATATTTAAGAGATGAGGAATTATTTACATTTGACGGATTATTTACATTCGGCTGATATAACCTCCAGCCTTCATCAGGTGTCTTGGGGAAATTTCGAACCTGAGTTCTCATTCCTAAGGTATTTTCGACGTTTACTGAATAATAATAATAATAATAATAATAATAATAATAATAATAATAATAATAATAATAATAATAATAATAGTAATAGGGGAGCATCATAGTAATAGGTGAGCATCATAGCCATGTGTTGAGAGGAATTCTTTGGGGTTTGAATAATTCACCTTTGGAAACATGGGTGTTTTGCTCAACATCCTTAAACGAACCTTATTCAGGGACCTTTTGAGCGGGATAGGTTACTCGATCTGAAGAAAAATCTAACTGGGCCCCACCTGCGAGGTCATGCACTGTTTATCTTGATATGAGATCACCATGTCGCGTACATATGGTTGTGATGCATGCGCCTGGTGTACCCTTATCAGACAGGTAGTCATGATGGGTATACTGGGCTTCGTATATTTTACCCCAGTGTCTCTTTGCTCTCCCACTCAATAATAATAATAATAATAATAATAATAATAATAATAATAATAATAATAATAATAATAATAATAATAAGAAGAAGAAGAAGAAGAAGAAGAAGAAGAAGAAGAAGAAGAAGAAGAAGAAGAAGAAGAAGAAGAAGAAGAAGAAGAAGAAGAAGAAGAACATCAAAAAATACCTTATGAATGAGAACCCAGTTTCGAAATTTCCTCAAGACACCTTATGAAGGCTGGAACATATATCAGCCGAAACAACAGAAGACTTATCAGGGCTGCCACGTGGTAACGTTCATATCAACATCAATTTTCAATGAGAATATACGAAGCAACACAAAAATGTACGGAATTTGAGTATAAGTAAATAGATGTATAGATCATGTAATTTATAGAATTATCAAAATTCTTTTCTGCCTTGCATTAACCCGGGTAACTTTGGATTGGTTAATTCCTCATACATACTACATGAGAACGCCTGTGCACGTCGCTATTTCTTAATATAAATACTCGTATATGTTTGCCTGCACATCCATAGCAAATATGCTTCCAAACACACATAAACAGGAATACGTACAGAAATTAACACACAATGAAACGCACACACACACACACACACACACACACACACACACACACACACACACACACATACACCCCCACACACACACACACACATACATATATATATACATATATAGCATACATACATATATGTATATGTATGTATATATATATATATATATAATCCAAAGACCGTTAGAAGTTGTGAATCCAACCAAGTAAAGCATAGTATCTCGTAGAATACCTAATTAATACACAAGTATTGATTATTGCATAGCAATTACCCTACTGAGTATAATAATTAGGCGAGGATAAAAAGTAGTTTTACCCTTAATTTATATGGCAAGAAGAACATGAAGGGAATCCAGAGGTAGTATTCGTCAGCCGCTAGACATTATATTATGTCTATTTATTTATTTTAAAGAGTTCAGATAATATATAAATACATGTGTAAAGTATTAGTAATTTCTAGAATAGAAAAAGAAGAGCAGTTTCTTACAGCCGTTTCTGCCAAGAGGTCACAGTAACCGATATGTTATTTCCATCTTTTCAGTGTACTGTAGTAATCTGTAAATAAAATTAGGGTACTTGGCTGTGCCTTTAGGCTTCGTCGGTGAGTTCTATAATATAGTCCAAGAAGTTCATAGGGCTAATTTGTGCATACACACACACACACACACACACACACACACACACACACACATATATATATATATATATATATATATATATATATACATATATATACATATATACATGCATGTTTATATGCATGTACATACTTATAACAGAATTAGTTATTAGTAGGTGCAGTACAATATTCTTTTTAGAGAATGTCATATATATATATATATATATATATATATATATATATATATATATATACATATATATAATTTTGGAAAACAAATTTCCAAATCAATCAGGTACAACTCTTCAGAATTGTATGCATGTGCATATCGTACCTTGGGATCTTATTTATCGTATATTTATCTATAAATATAGAAAGTATCGGATAAATGTCAATATTAATTCAAGTTTGAAGAAGTCGGCCGCGAGGAAGTTGATTATAATATATAAAGATAAACTAAGGACAAGAAAAGGCACTACAGATTGTTTTCATATATACATGGGTGCACCGGATTCAGCCGAGGCTACCAAACTTGTAGATTTATATCGCTTATCTCAGCTAGAAATATAATTTACAAATATAGAGGGTGGTCTTTATAGCCACGACATACTACTTATAACCAGGAATTGTACTAATAGGTCATTAGAATGACTTATAAGAAGGTGTACATGTTCGTTAAGAATAATGGCCTAGGGATATCTAAAGAGAATGAGCATTATGCAGTAAATTATCGAGAAGTCAACCTCAATCTAGTCACTAATAAGATCCATCCGTTCCATGATTGAATGAAAAACTAAAGTATATTAGTTTTTCAAGTAACCATCCTAGATCATTTAAAGAAGCTTTAATAAATAATATAAGTAAAAGAAATATCTATGCTATCCTCATATTATGACACTTTTAATAAACATACCCCATAAAGCATTAAAAGAAGCAGGATACATCTCTAATATATAATTCTTTAACTATTATGAACACATTAATAATAATAATCGTAATAAAAATAAAAGACAATATAATAAACTAGACATAGATAAAAACGATATAGTTGTTATTAATGATAACAATGATAATTGTAATATTGATAATGAGAGCATGAGCAATAGTAAGAAACATACTAAAGTATACAAGAAGTGGAATAATATACCTAAGAATAACAATTTAATACCGATGATATCTCTAATAATAATATAAAAATATTAAAAATAAAACGGATATTATATGGTTAATTATTCAGTATGGGGTTCAAGTGATGACTAATATTATTAAGGAGACACTTAAAATAGTAAAAATGTTTTTTAGAAATGGACAGTAGTTATCTAAATATATTTTCCAATAAAACCATAAGAGCTGGATACTCACCATCGAGAACTGTAGGCAATATCATTTCCTCAATAAGTAATAAGAATTTAAATAATTATTATAATAGCATAAAAAATAATAGCTCTAGTCATAATGTAACCGATTGTGATAGAAGTCTTAATGAACATATAGAAAAATGTTCATGTTATGATAAGACTAAATGTAAGCTCTCTAATAATTGTAATATTGATTATGTAATCTATAAATGTAGAGTTAGCTCTAAGAACAATAATAATAAAATTATCAATAAGGTTTATATTGGATCAACAGCTAATGAAATATAAAAAAAAAGAATACCCAACACTACCAGACCATTAAAAATCCCAATTTAAGTAAGTCCAGAGGCTTAAGTAAGTATATATTGGAATTAAAATCCAGAAAAATAGAGTACACTCTTAATTGGAGTATTATAGGTAGAGTCCACTCCTATAATATCGGGAATGAAATGTCTTTATTATGCATAACAGAACTTATGAAACTACTACAGTCTAGAGATGAATTATTGTACACATATGATGAACGTAGAACTCTATGCCCGAATCCTATCTTTGTAGTCATATCCAAAGAATTGCATGTGGTGCATGGAGTTCTGTACATGTTTCTTTGTTTCGTAGGCTTCGCATAAGTGGGAAAGATAATTCATTATCCTAACTCTGACATTAGTATGTTGATTTTCATCTTGTGTGACAAAGATGAGTTCTTGTGAACAAAACATTTAGAAGCATAACACTCGCATGTACATAGTTAGAACGATCGGATCATATTTAGAACACAGTCAATGTAAGACCATGTACATTTGCACACACCTGTTCGTGGCAGAGTGTGCAAATGTTCTGAACGTTATTCCACATGAGTTCGCTTCATTGACAGGCATCTTCGTCGGGACTGTTTCGAGCCGGCATAACCTTCCTTGTGGATGGTTTTTAAAATGGCAGTGGTAATCTAGATTAAGTGAGGTATCCTCAGCAAATGCATATTGCAAAGATTCTTCCTACCCCTTATATTTGATTTGCATTTATAGAGAGTGTTGTTAAATGGGTACTCGTCGATTCCTAGCATCTTGATGAATTGGAAGATTCGAATGACCTGGCTAGCGCTGTCAGTGCGTCTAATGTGAATACGGGCAAGATTGTTCTGAAGATCTTCAGTATTGTGTTGCCATCCTCATGTGAGAATGAGAATATCCTACACATGCTCTCACCAGTCTAAGTAAGTAATGGCTAGAAAATATGAGAAGCTTGACAGATGGACACATCCAAACACTGTGTATGTGTTGCCGAGAAGGGCAACGAACACTTTGGAGTCTCTGACAATATTTGATAGTTATGTTTAGTGAGGCCACTTGTCATTAATTAAGTATCAATTCCTATGAAGGTGACAGAAATACACTGAAATATTGAAAATTAATCAATATCTGCAGTGAATATGTCGTATTGGTGTATGTGTGCTGTATCATTAGATCCTACATCGAAGCATTCATTAAAAGGTATTTGCACATCGGGGAAATCGAAATCAGATATCAAAGTTATTCCGCTAAGTAACTGCTTGAAATTTACTCTCCTTTCTACAGCTCTCATCCTTTCACGATATCGCTATCAGACACAGCGCAACTCACTTGATGCTTAATTTTGTTGACATTGTAAACATTGACATCAATCATATTAATGAACGTGTGCTCTGAGAAAATTAAATAATCAGGTATAAAATTATAACGTATGTTTATTTCAGCACATTTGGTAATATTTTGGTGGAGTGGAGGCGGGAAGAACCAAAAATAACAAAACAAAAAAGGTAATAATTATCATCATCAAAGATAAAATAGTGAAAAAATTATTCAAAAATACGGGAATAAAATATTACTTAAAAGAATTTTAAAGCTTGAAAGCATAAATGGAAATTAATTATCTCTTGATTATATGATCAAATTATTTATGTTTGTGTACACAATTTCATATTTCATAAATTTCAAATTTATATCTATG
>NC_142928.1:44685896-44688396 GCF_046866305.1 Octopus bimaculoides
CAAGATAATACGTTGTTCAATTGAGCTGCAACGTGACATGCGCACAACTTCTGTTTCTGACTCCTAAGATACGTCTGAGGCACTTTTGATGAAATCTGTCCGGCATTTTTATGTGACGCTTGTACGTGCTCCGTGTCTCACTTGAATAAAGAAGTGCAGACAATACACACGCTTTATAGACACTGATTTTTGTCTGCAGGAAAATACCTCTATCCACCCATACTCGCATTTTGAGCTTTCCAAATGCAACACTTCCCTTCCCTATTTGATAATATATCTCTGCATCAAGACTACCATCTCTTGACAGTGTGCTTCCTTAGTAAACAAAGGTGTCAACGACTTCTACCCTTGTTCAATTCATAAAACTGTTTGGTTCAGAATATGTTTGTCGTGGCACGGGAGTGAACATTACTTTGGTTTTTCCCAAACTAATTGTGAGTGCGAAATGTACACTTGTAGTGGAAAATCTGTCTATTAAACGTTGTATATCCCCCTCTGAGTGTGCCACCAAATCAACATCAGCATAAAGTAATTCTCTAACAAGTATTTTGAAAGTCTTTGTTTTGTAGTTAAACCGGGTCAAATTAAAAATACGACCAGATGTCCGAAATCTGATTCCGATTCCCCTGTTGCAACCCTTGAAAGCATACCAACGTAATGCAGCAAAACAAATAGAGAAAGGAAAAGTGTAGAGTCAGGAATATCACCCTTTTTGACACTTTTGTCCATCAAAATTTCATGAGATAGCTCACCATTAAAGACTACCTGAGATTTCATGTTTCTGTGTTTTTCCTTTAAAATTCTCACAAAATGTTTTGGGCAACCAAGTTTACACAATTCAATTCACAGTGCCTCACTGTTTACCGTCTCAAATGCCTTAGTTAAATCTATGAAGTCCTGGTATAGTGGTATTTGTTCCTCTAACCATTTCTCTTGAACCTGCTTCACACAAAATAGCATGTCCATTGTTCCTCGCTCTGGTCTGAAACCACACTGTTCTTCAGGAAGCACATGTGGACACACATTCTAAAAAAAAAACAAAAAACAAACGATCTAACATGATCCTTGAAAGTATCTTTCCGGTATGTGCCAGAAGAGTTATCCCTGTAAAATTACCACACATGATCTCTGGTCCTTATTCTTGTATACAGAGATTAGAATGCCATTTATCCATTCTTGTGGTACAGAAAAATCATTCTGAACTCGAGTTATCGGGTTATGAATTTCAGATGATATATGATCCCCACCTGCTTTCAGAATTTCAACTGGAATACCATTCAATTCAGGAGCTTCACCTGATCTCAGTTTACATAATGCCAGATTTACTTCTTCAATGGAGGTGTATCATCCATGTGTTGCACTATATCTTTTTGCGGAATGTTGTTTATGATATCCATGTTCACTACAGACGGATTGTGGAAGAGATATGCAACGTGTTGTCTCCATCTATTCATTATTCCAGTAGGATCTTTAATAACCTCATTTCCATCTTTCGACTTCAAGGAAACATATGATGATGAAGATTGCAGTCCAAAAGCTTGCAGAAATAAGCTATAGAAAATTTTAATGTCTTTCCTGTTATAGGCTGCCTGTACGTCCTCAGATAAATTTCTACACCAAGTGTCATTAAACCTCCTGAGTTCTTTTTGCAACGGTGCTTTCTGAGACATGAACAACTTTTCTAGTTGCACTTTGTTCTTAACGTTTGTGTCAAGAAGCTTTTCATGATTGGACCTCTTTGTTGCTCGTATATGCATATATATGTAGATTTAGATATGCATATCTATCTATCTATCTATCTATCTATCTATCTATCTATCTATCTATCTATCTATCAGCATGAATACGCGTGGCTTGGGGTCCCCTTGGAAACAAGGGTACCTCTTAAACGACATAAAGTCACACGAATTAGAAATCATAGCTATAAGTGAAACCAGACTCCATAATCCCCGGCCCTAAAGTCCATATTTAGCGGACAGTTTAACATTTACCTTTCTCCCTGTTTGCCGAGAATGGGTGGCAGTGGCACAGCGGTACTTTTTCAGAAAGGTCTGAATCTCAAAATAAAGACAAGATTCGTAGACCAGTAGGTCATACTGGTTGTTCTGTATGTCGACGGCAGCAATGTGTGTGCTTTTCGACTCGTATCAATCTACGCACTGCCTTTAACAGGTCAGCTGGATTTCTTTTGACGTCTAGAAGTATTCTTAGGAACGTCTTGTCTTTTACTTTTAGTTGGGGGTTGGAATGCTACCTTGGACACGCTTCTAGAATACGTGGGCAAATACACTTTCAACTGTCTCGCAGGTACCGACTCGACAACTCGATTGCACCAACGTGGACATGGAGCAACCACATTGGATCGTCGAGATCGTATCTACATAAGATACTGTGTAGGACAGTAGATAGAGATAGCATAGAGTGTCCACAATTCCACATAGCTACATGGATCATAAACTTGTGACATGTATGCTAGACTTAGATAAGAGGCATAGGCAGG
>NC_142928.1:44690896-44715896 GCF_046866305.1 Octopus bimaculoides
ACACGACTGTGTCCTGTTTGCCAAGGGAGTTATCGCTCTCACCTCGGCCAGCAGCACGAACGTATCCGGATTTCAGGGTTATTTCCCTTCGTCGGCGTTCGACAGCTGATGACCTTGGTGAGAGAGAAAAACCTGGCAGACCTTATATCTTCTTTTCCAGTGACATTCTTCACTGATATTGAAAAGGTGAAAACAAGCAATGTTAATTCTCTAAATGAAGTATTAACAGTAACTGCACGATAAAGTGTAGTATATTGCCACTTAAGTGTGGCTGACCCCTAGGGGTGGATGTTACTGTTGCTTTTAGCCCCAGGAGGACATCTCCTCCAGCTGGCTTATCGACACACGACTGTGTCCTGTTTGCCAAGGGAGTTATCGCTCTCACCTCGGCCAGCAGCACGAACGTATCCGGATTTCAGGGTTATTTCCCTTCGTCGGCGTTCGACAGCTGATGACCTTGGTGAGAGAGAAAAACCTGGCAGACCTTATATCTTCTTTTCCAGTGACATTCTTCACTGATATTGAAAAGGTGAAAACAAGCAATGTTAATTCTCTAAATGAAGTATTAACAGTAACTTCACGATAAAGTGTAGTATATTGCCACTTAAGTGTGGCTGACCCCTAGGGGTAGATGTTACTGTTGCTTTTAGCCCCAGGAGGACATCTCCTCCAGCTGGCTTATCGACACACGACTGTGTCCTGTTTGCCAAGGGAGTTATCGCTCTCACCTCGGCCAGCAGCACGAACGTATCCGGATTTCAGGGTTATTTCCCTTCGTCGGCGTTCGACAGCTGATGACCTTGGTGAGAGAGAAAAACCTGGCAGACCTTATATCTTCTTTTCCAGTGACATTCTTCACTGATATTGAAAAGGTGAAAACAAGCAATGTTAATTCTCTAAATGAAGTATTAACAGTAACTGCACGATAAAGTGTAGTATATTGCCACTTAAGTGTGGCTGACCCCTAGGGGTGGATGTTACTGTTGCTTTTAGCCCCAGGAGGACATCTCCTCCAGCTGGCTTATCGACACACGACTGTGTCCTGTTTGCCAAGGGAGTTATCGCTCTCACCTCGGCCAGCAGCACGAACGTATCCGGATTTCAGGGTTATTTCCCTTCGTCGGCGTTCGACAGCTGATGACCTTGGTGAGAGAGAAAAACCTGGCAGACCTTATATCTTCTTTTCCAGTGACATTCTTCACTGATATTGAAAAGGTGAAAACAAGCAATGTTAATTCTCTAAATGAAGTATTAACAGTAACTGCACGATAAAGTGTAGTATATTGCCACTTAAGTGTGGCTGACCCCTAGGGGTGGATGTAACTCCCTTGGCAAACAGGACACAGTCGTGTGTCGATAAGCCAGCTGGAGGAGATGTCCTCCTGGGGCTAAAAGCAACAGTAACATCCACCCCTAGGGGTCAGCCACACTTAAGTGGCAATATACTACACTTTATCGTGCAGTTACTGTTAATACTTCATTTAGAGAATTAACATTGCTTGTTTTCACCTTTTCAATATCAGTGAAGAATGTCACTGGAAAAGAAGATATAAGGTCTGCCAGGTTTTTCTCTCTCACCAAGGTCATCAGCTGTCGAACGCCGACGAAGGGAAATAACCCTGAAATCCGGATACGTTCGTGCTACTGGCCGAGGTGAGAGCGATAACTCCCTTGGCAAACAGGACACAGTCGTGTGTCGATAAGCCAGCTGTAGGAGATGTCCTCCTGGGGCTAAAAGCAACAGTAACATCCACCCCTAGGGGTCAGCCACACTTAAGTGGCAATATACTACACTTTATCGTGCAGTTACTGTTAATACTTCATTTAGAGAATTAACATTGCTTGCTTTCACCTTTTCAATATCAGTGAAGAATGTCACTGGAAAAGAAGATATAAGGTCTGCCAGGTTTTTCTCTCTCACCAAGGTCATCAGCTGTCGAACGCCGACGAAGGGAAATAACCCTGAAATCCGGATACGTTCGTGCTGCTGGCCGAGGTGAGAGCGATAACTCCCTTGGCAAACAGGACACAGTCGTGTGTCGATAAGCCAGCTGGAGGAGATGTCCTCCTGGGGCTAAAAGCAACAGTAACATCCACCCCTAGGGGTCAGCCACACTTAAGTGGCAATATACTACACTTTATCGTGCAGTTACTGTTAATACTTCATTTAGAGAATTAACATTGCTTGTTTTCACCTTTTCAATATCAGTGAAGAATGTCACTGGAAAAGAAGATATAAGGTCTGCCAGGTTTTTCTCTCTCACCAAGGTCATCAGCTGTCGAACGCCGACGAAGGGAAATAACCCTGAAATCCGGATACGTTCGTGCTGCTGGCCGAGGTGAGAGCGATAACTCCCTTGGCAAACAGGACACAGTCGTGTGTCGATAAGCCAGCTGGAGGAGATGTCCTCCTGGGGCTAAAAGCAACAGTAACATCCACCCCTAGGGGTCAGCCACACTTAAGTGGCAATATACTACACTTTATCGTGCAGTTACTGTTAATACTTCATTTAGAGAATTAACATTGCTTGTTTTCACCTTTTCAATATCAGTGAAGAATGTCACTGGAAAAGAAGATATAAGGTCTGCCAGGTTTTTCTCTCTCACCAAGGTCATCAGCTGTCGAACGCCGACGAAGGGAAATAACCCTGAAATCCGGATACGTTCGTGCTGCTGGCCGAGGTGAGAGCGATAACTCCCTTGGCAAACAGGACACAGTCGTGTGTCGATAAGCCAGCTGGAGGAGATGTCCTCCTGGGGCTAAAAGCAACAGTAACATCCACCCCTAGGGGTCAGCCACACTTAAGTGGCAATATACTACACTTTATCGTGCAGTTACTGTTAATACTTCATTTAGAGAATTAACATTGCTTGTTTTCACCTTTTCAATATCAGTGAAGAATGTCACTGGAAAAGAAGATATAAGGTCTGCCAGGTTTTTCTCTCTCACCAAGGTCATCAGCTGTCGAACGCCGACGAAGGGAAATAACCCTGAAATCCGGATACGTTCGTGCTGCTGGCCGAGGTGAGAGCGATAACTCCCTTGGCAAACAGGACACAGTCGTGTGTCGATAAGCCAGCTGGAGGAGATGTCCTCCTGGGGCTAAAAGCAACAGTAACATCCACCCCTAGGGGTCAGCCACACTTAAGTGGCAATATACTACACTTTATCGTGCAGTTACTGTTAATACTTCATTTAGAGAATTAACATTGCTTGTTTTCACCTTTTCAATATCAGTGAAGAATGTCACTGGAAAAGAAGATATAAGGTCTGCCAGGTTTTTCTCTCTCACCAAGGTCATCAGCTGTCGAACGCCGACGAAGGGAAATAACCCTGAAATCCGGATACGTTCGTGCTGCTGGCCGAGGTGAGAGCGATAACTCCCTTGGCAAACAGGACACAGTCGTGTGTCGATAAGCCAGCTGGAGGAGATGTCCTCCTGGGGCTAAAAGCAACAGTAACATCCACCCCTAGGGGTCAGCCACACTTAAGTGGCAATATACTACACTTTATCGTGCAGTTACTGTTAATACTTCATTTAGAGAATTAACATTGCTTGTTTTCACCTTTTCAATATCAGTGAAGAATGTCACTGGAAAAGAAGATATAAGGTCTGCCAGGTTTTTCTCTCTCACCAAGGTCATCAGCTGTCGAACGCCGACGAAGGGAAATAACGCTGAAATCCGGATACGTTCGTGCTGCTGGCCGAGGTGAGAGCGATAACTCCCTTGGCAAACAGGACACAGTCGTGTGTCGATAAGCCAGCTGGAGGAGATGTCCTCCTGGGGCTAAAAGCAACAGTAACATCCACCCCTAGGGGTCAGCCACACTTAAGTGGCAATATACTACACTTTATCGTGCAGTTACTGTTAATACTTCATTTAGAGAATTAACATTGCTTGTTTTCACCTTTTCAATATCAGTGAAGAATGTCACTGGAAAAGAAGATATAAGGTCTGCCAGGTTTTTCTCTCTCACCAAGGTCATCAGCTGTCGAACGCCGACGAAGGGAAATAACCCTGAAATCCGGATACGTTCGTGCTGCTGGCCGAGGTGAGAGCGATAACTCCCTTGGCAAACAGGACACAGTCGTGTGTCGATAAGCCAGCTGGAGGAGATGTCCTCCTGGGGCTAAAAGCAACAGTAACATCCACCCCTAGGGGTCAGCCACACTTAAGTGGCAATATACTACACTTTATCGTGCAGTTACTGTTAATACTTCATTTAGAGAATTAACATTGCTTGTTTTCACCTTTTCAATATCAGTGAAGAATGTCACTGGAAAAGAAGATATAAGGTCTGCCAGGTTTTTCTCTCTCACCAAGGTCATCAGCTGTCGAACGCCGACGAAGGGAAATAACCCTGAAATCCGGATACGTTCGTGCTGCTGGCCGAGGTGAGAGCGATAACTCCCTTGGCAAACAGGACACAGTCGTGTGTCGATAAGCCAGCTGGAGGAGATGTCCTCCTGGGGCTAAAAGCAACAGTAACATCCACCCCTAGGGGTCAGCCACACTTAAGTGGCAATATACTACACTTTATCGTGCAGTTACTGTTAATACTTCATTTAGAGAATTAACATTGCTTGTTTTCACCTTTTCAATATCAGTGAAGAATGTCACTGGAAAAGAAGATATAAGGTCTGCCAGGTTTTTCTCTCTCACCAAGGTCATCAGCTGTCGAACGCCGACGAAGGGAAATAACCCTGAAATCCGGATACGTTCGTGCTGCTGGCCGAGGTGAGAGCGATAACTCCCTTGGCAAACAGGACACAGTCGTGTGTCGATAAGCCAGCTGGAGGAGATGTCCTCCTGGGGCTAAAAGCAACAGTAACATCCACCCCTAGGGGTCAGCCACACTTAAGTGGCAATATACTACACTTTATCGTGCAGTTACTGTTAATACTTCATTTAGAGAATTAACATTGCTTGTTTTCACCTTTTCAATATCAGTGAAGAATGTCACTGGAAAAGAAGATATAAGGTCTGCCAGGTTTTTCTCTCTCACCAAGGTCATCAGCTGTCGAACGCCGACGAAGGGAAATAACCCTGAAATCCGGATACGTTCGTGCTGCTGGCCGAGGTGAGAGCGATAACTCCCTTGGCAAACAGGACACAGTCGTGTGTCGATAAGCCAGCTGGAGGAGATGTCCTCCTGGGGCTAAAAGCAACAGTAACATCCACCCCTAGGGGTCAGCCACACTTAAGTGGCAATATAGTACACTATATATATATATATATATATATATATATATATATATATATATATATATATATGTATATATATGTATATATATATATATATATATATATATATATATATATATATATATATATATATATATATATATATATATATATATATATATATATATATATATATATATATATATATATATATATATATATATATATTTGCATGTGTGTGTGCGCGTGCGTGTGCGTGTGTGTGTGCGTGCTTATTTATAAATAGCAATATAAGGATTCAGAAAGTATAGTTACTGGAAGAGATAATTACCAGGTAGGCTTGGATCATCTATGTGGTTCTGGCTATTTCGGTTGTGTACATAGTAATATGATATTTCAGTTGTGTACATAGTAAAAAAAAAAACCCAACTCCAAGAATACTAAGCACTTAGTGGTTGCTCCAAATTACCTGTTACTTTGAATAGTAAGTGGTTGGTATACTCTTAGGTTGTACGACCTGTACATTCACTTGTGTTATAATCAAATGAATAATAACACGAGAATAACCCCAGAATGCAGCAGGGATGTGGCTGACGTCTGTCGAGGCCAAGTATGAAATGACCAACTAAGTCGGCCGTTGAGGCTACGAATATAGTTCTTGAAAATGTGTAATATGATATCTAAGCTCAGCAACTCGGCTGAGAAAGGAGTCTGCTAGACAAGTTCATGCATATATATATATATATATATATATATATATATATATATATATATATATATATATATATATATATATATATATATATATATATATATATATATATATATATATATATATATATATATATATATATATATATATATATATATATATATATATATATATATATATATATATATATATATATATATATATATATATATATATATATATATATATATATATATATATATATATATATATATATATATATATATATATATATATATATATATATATATATATATATATATATATATATATATATATATATATATATATATATATATATATATATATATATATATATATATATATATATATATATATATATATATATATATATATATATATATATATATAGATATATACATATATATATATATATATATATATATATATATATATATATATATATATATATATATATATATATATATATATATATATATATATATATATATATATATATATATCGGAAGACGTGAGATCCTTGGTACAGTTATATTAGCAATAAAAAAATGTCTTCACCGGTAGTTCTAAACAGTTCAATTTATTATTTTTTAATAATATAAATTTTAGTTCATAGTTCTAGTAAGTTCTGTGTCAATTGGGGTGTGGAGAATTAAAGAAAAATTATTGTTAACTTCTTTGGAGAACATTGTCGCATGCTTTGTCAAACTAATGTCAAGATTTGGTGTATTTTGATTCTATGTATGGGATTTGGGTGTGTTTGTAGTGGAGTTGGGGTTTGTTAATCAGTGTGGGAGTGACAGACTGTTGATGAATGTTAGTTGAAAGAAAGCAGTTAATGGTCAACACAAGATACTTGATTGGGATAGAGGTGGGAGGTGATGGGGTGTTAAAAGAGTGTTTTGTGTATCCATTTCAATAGTTGACCTATGGTCAGAAATCTAATGACCAGTTGTTTTTCCAAATTCTTCTTTTAGTAATTTTCTATGCTTTATGCGTGTGTCAGGGTTGGTGGTGCTAATTGGGTGTATGATACCTGTCTTTTGATAAAAAATATTTATTGATAGAAGTGTTTGTTTATATATATTCTGGTTTTGGAGTAGAGGTGGGGAAGATCATGCTAGCTCACATATTTACTTCCCTACACACAAACACACACACACACCTATATATATATATAGTTGCACACATATCTACTTACATTTATACACACGTCAGCGCATATATAGACAGGTGTGTTTTGGTATCAGAATGAATAGGTGTGAGAGGGAGGAAGACGAGCCTCATCAAACCGTTATTCTGGAAATACGAATGAGCTTCCTTAATTAGAAAGTTTTCGAGAAATATAAAACAAAAAATAACATAAAACAACTTTGCATGTATACATACATAAAAAAATTATACGGGAGAGATATTTTATTTTCATTGCTATGTACTCACACACAAGTCGACAATAGTGATCATTCACCTAAAATACAATGATGATGCTTACATACATTAATTAAAAACATAAAAGCACAACAGCGCTTCCCATAAAAGCCAAAGAGTTTTAAATAAATAAATGACCACCGACGTATGTGTTTATCTTGTTGATGACCTTTTGTATAAATTTATGGCTAGTAAAGTCAGAAATCTCAGGACAGAATTAAAAAATTAAATAATGTTTTGAAATTTTGGCATTTTTAGTGGGAGGAATAAGCCGTTCATATCTAACTTAGTGTTAAAATGGTGCTTCTTTTATCAACTTCAAAAGAATGAAAGGCAGAATCGATCTTAGTAGAATTTAAATACTAACCGTAAAGCCGAACGAAGTGCCGCTAAGCATTTTGTTAGGCGTGCTAAAGAATCTTCCAGCTCCCAACCTTATTAAATAATGAAAGCTATATTCTGTTGTTTTGCTTATATAAGAATATTATTATTCTCGCACTTTAGTGCTAGTTGGGGACTGGAACGCTGTCCTAGACGAACGTATCGATAGGGTGGGTGCGGGAGCATCTAATAGGAAAGGGGGATGCAAGAGCCTCGCTAACCTGCTCAAACGCTTTCAGCTGTCCGACAGGTATCGACTAGACAACCCGAATGTGCTAATGTGGACTTGGACTAATCGCATCGGGTCGTCTAGATCGTACTTAGATAGATTTTTCTGTAGGCCAGCGGATAAGGATAGTATAGGGTGTCCACAATTCAACATAGTCGGCTACACGGACCACAAATTCGTGATCTGTACGGTCGACTTAGATAGGCTCCATAGACAAGGCCCCGGTTACTGGAAGCTAAACACGTCGACAACGGCGTGCAAAGCCTACAGAGACCGGATTAGTTTATTAGTTAAGAGGGCTTTAACCGGAGCAATCATCAACAACAACTGGTGGTTCGCCCTGAAGCGGGCAATTAGAGCAGAATCAATTAGGTTTAGCAAGGCTCTAGCTGTAGAACGTAAGAAAACAGAGCGGGATTTAGTTAACAAACTAGACGAGGCTCTTGGGACAGGCATCGCAACCGACGTGTTAGCAGCGAAGTTGGCCCTCGACCAACACTTTGATGCCAAGCATGAAGGCTGCGTTGTCAGAGCTAAAGCACTTTCGGTAAGCGGGGAGGGGACTAAGGCCGCTCGATGGGCCCGCGTGGTTGAGGCGAAGCGTGGCAACAGAGCGACCATTCGGTCTTTGGTGGACCAGAACGACTGCGAGATTTCGGGACCGAAGCAGATGTGTTCGGCCTTTCAGCGACACTTTGCTCAATTGTTCGGGACAAACGGTAGGACGGACGACGGAACAGATTTCGATGTGTACCTAGACGGCCTGCCGCAACTCTCGACCAGCGAGGCCGAGTGCTGCGAAGGACCGATATCTGCCTGGGAAGTACGGGAAGCGATGAAAGGCTGCACGAGAGGTAGATCGCCGGGTTTGGATGGTCTGCCTTACGAGCTTTATACGTCAATGCCAGACTTGTTTGCGGGCGTCTTGGCAAACGTCTACTGCAACTGGCAACAAAACGGGAGAATTCCTGCTTTTGTTTGTCGGGGAGTGGTGGCTTTGCTAAGAAAGAACCCAAACAAGGGGGACATTATAGGGAACTTTAGGCCCATCACTCTGCTCAACACAGAGTTGAAGATCTTGGCCAAGGTGCTAGCCAAGAGATTGGCGCCTGTCGTGGGCAAACTGATCGGCAAGGCGCAGACATGCGCTGTGCCGACCAGGTCTATCCACGACAACCTCCATCTCATGCGCTACATCATAGAGAGAGTGGGTAACGAAGCTGGCGCGGGTGGGGCTTTGATCAATTTAGATCAGTCTAAAGCCTTCGATAGGGTCGACCATCGATACCTGGCAGCTGTTCTCAAGGCAGCTGGTTTCGGTCCGGTCTTCCACGGGTGGATAGCTGCTTTATACAGCGGCATCTGCTCGGTCATACGGGTGAACGGCCATCTATCGGAACCGTTCAACATCTCGCGTTCGGTTCGCCAAGGGTGTCCTCTCTCCTCCCTTCTGTATGTATTGACTCTCGAGCCATTACTGCGGAAGTTGGAGGCTTTGAGAGGCGTCCCGCGTGATCTGGGATGTGGAAGGAGCGTGTCTGCCTATGCCGACGACGTTACCGTGATGGTGTCGAGCCACAGGCATATTGACCTGATTGGCGAGACACTAAACGAGTATGAAGCGGTGACAGGTGCGAAAATTAACGCGGAAAAGTCAATGGGCTTGCAACTAGGCACCTGGAGGGGCAAGTCCATGCCGTCCAACAGCGTCGTAGGGCGCTGGACAGACGGACCCGTTAAACTGCTCGGGGTCTGGTTCGGTCCGGACCTCCAGTTGGAGAAAAACTGGGAAGAAGTGACGAACAGGGTGGCCAACCTCACCCAGAAATGGGCTGAGAGGAAGCTCTCCTTGAAAGGTCGAGCGGAGGTAGCGAATGCGTACATCGCATCCGTCATCTATTACCGTTTGACCGTCGTCCCTTGTCCCGACCGCTGGTTAACCAAGATAGTACGCTTGCTCTTCAACTTTTTGTGGAAGGGTCAGGTACCACTGGTCAGGCGCTCTATCTGCTGTCAACAGCCGCTGAACGGAGGCCTTGGCATGCCGTGGTTGCTGATGCGCAAACATTCGCTCAGGCTACGACATCTCAGGCGCTTCCTGGACGGTGAACAGGTGTGGTCGCCTTTCGTCAGACGCGATTTTCCGCAGCTCGTTTCTTTAACAGAGCTGCAATCCTGGATCAAACGAAGACCGAGAAAGGGCGCTTGGCACCTCGAGTGCCGCCAAGCTCTCACCGCCCTCAGTCAGGCGGGCAGTGCGATCGGTAGTAGATCCACTCTAGCTTTCTATAGAGGGTTAGTGGGAGAAAAGTGCGACGACGTTCTCGGGGAAACTCTAGGCGTCGAGGATAATCAGCTAAGCAGTCTGTTCAGGAGAACTTTCGGGCCGGGGCCCATGGATAATTTCCAAAGGTCCCTCGCCTGGCAGTGCTACCGAGGTGCGCTACCTGTTCGAGATAAACTCTACCGACATGGAAGTGCCGTCAACCGGGCCTGCCCGAGGTGCGCTCAGGACGACGAAACCGTTCTGCACGCACTCGTCCAGTGCCCGAGCATTGCTGACCTGTGGGTCTATATCGAACAGCTACTGTCACGTGTAGGACGGATCCGGCTATCAGCTGGATCCATCGTGAGAATTGACCCGCCGACCTCCTTTAACCAGGAGGGCAAGGCAATTTTCCTATGCCTAGTGGCTGTAGCGAAAGAGGTGATATGGTGGACCCGTTTGAAAGGGTTAAAGACAGACACTTTCCTCTTTGGCCAAGGCCTCATCAACTTTTTCAAGTTCCACTTGAAAAGGAAGATGAGAGTAGAGAGGGAAGTGCTGTCTCATAGCAAATTCGTTGAAAGATGGGTGACTGTTGGAAAAATGGCCAGTATAAACGGACCAATTCTGAGAATACACCTGTAAAAAAAAAAAGAAGGTAATGTAAAAGGAGAAAGGGCTCTATACCCCTTTCTTATTTTTTCTGACCAGGCTCCCGTGGTTTTATGGGTTTTTCCACGTGTAACCTTTCCTTTTTCGAAGCGCCTCCCCCTTTGGGAGTTCTACTTATTTATTTATCTATTTATTTATCTATTTATTTATTATATCCTTCTCCGTTTTCTTCCTCTGTTTAGACGAACTTTCCTACCTTTTCGGACAAAACCTTTTGTAACCTTCGTCCTGTCTTTGTCCTTATATGTCTTTAATTGATATTAGCCCTTGTGGCCAATAAAACGAATTAATTATTATTATTATTATTATTATTATTATTATTATTATTATTATTATTATTATTATTATTATTATTATTATTATTATTATCATTATGTATTGGCTTTGCACAGCTTCTAACGCTGGAGAGGTACTACAGTGTCAGCTGCTCACTACCAGTGAACTAAGGTAACACCTCTTATTTTTCGAGCACCTTCCGGAGTATTCGAGCGGTTCCAAGCAGTGCTGTTTTCTGCAAGTGCTCCACCCTTATTGCAGCCCCTATTTGTTCCACGTACTACTCTGAGATTTTTTCTCACTCTTCCCAAGGCTCCGACAATTATTTGTACTACTGCTGCCTTTTTCATCGACCACAACTGCTTAACTTCCCAAGTCAACCTGTCATATCTCTCAACTTTTCTCTCTTCCTTATCGTATAACTTGTTGTCAGCTGAGCATGCTGTATCTATGATTCAGCATAGTGTGTTTTCTTTCTCAATTACGACTATGCCTGGCTTATTATCATTATCATTATTATTATTATTATTATCATTATTATTATTATTATTATTATTATTATTATTATTATTATTATTATTATTATTATTATTATTATTGTTCAGTAGTTTTATTTTTATAACGTGCTTTCACTTCACTACCGAGCGCAGTTCTGTGCTGCTTGGGTATGTGCTGTGGTTTGCTGTGGTGCTCTTTTGGTTACTGTATTGAAAGTGTTTTGCGTAGGATGTGTGCAGTGCCCAGTAGTGCAATTTTCTGTATGTTATATATATTTGTAAGTCCTGTTGTTTTTGTTATGTATTTGTCTGAATATTTTTTTATTATACCTAAGGCACCTACTATGATAGGAATTGTCTCTGTTTTTAGATTCCACATTCGAGTTACCTCTATTATTATTATTATTATTATTATTATTATTATTATTATTATTATTATTATTATTATTATTATTATTATTATTATTAAGGTAAAACAGCTATCAACATTTAACATTTGGATGGTCTAACATCTACCACTTCATTGATAAATGTTAATTACATTAAACTATTCAACTCTTTACTTTACAGTTGACTCCACTCAGGATATTTTTTTCGTAATTATTACACTTTCTTTAACCTATTATTTATTGGTTATTTATTTATATTCCGATCCCTACTACATCAGTTGTTTATGAATTACTACCGATCAGACAGGATAAAAATTACAGACGTTCTATTATATCTAAGTTTAAGTAATGATGATTAAAATACTTTTTGTTTACAGCGATGTGTTATGTAATTAATTTGTTTATTCGAGTTTAAACATTTCAATAATTATTAGAGACAATTAACGTTTCATGTATTCTACTTTTGATGTTTCTGAAATTGTTATTGCATTCTTCGATGTTTTTATGTTAGTTTGTTATTGATAGTTTTCCGATAATTTTTGCTGTTTTTCTTTTTACTGAATGGAATACAACACTAACATAAGAAGCTCGATAATGAGGTTGTAAAACTTATTGTATCAGAACACACCATCATATTATCGAAACAGATGTTTCGACTACAGAATGAATATCCAAATTCATAACTAAAATGTTGCCTGCTAGTATTCGTTGAGTGCATTATCAAATGCGAGAGATTTTGTTTTAGTTTTAGTAAAAAACATTTGAATACTCCCTTTCTGTAGCCGTCCACTTACTAAGCCGTAAGACCTTCAATCTCACTGGTCTCTGAGTAGTGACCACTAAAAACCATGTCATAGGTGTTTTTCGTTCAACAAATCAAATGTATACGCCGGTGTGCGCGTGTTTATACATACATGCATACATACATACATACATACATACATACATATATATATATATATATATATATATATATATATATATATATATATATTTACATACATACATACATATCTAATATATGTATGTATATATATGTATATATATATATATATATATATATATATATATATATATATATATATATATATATATATATATATATATATATATATATATATATATATATATATATATATATTTGTTTTGCAAGATTTTTGATGCGAAATCGTGTGTTGAAACAGATGTTGTTGTACTTGGGGATGGTCATATTGCCAGTTTAGTCAATAAAAACACACGCACTGTATATTTGGTGTTAATTTGCTTCAGCTTTATATTACATTAATCTTAATCTTATTTCGGCCAGAGTTCTTTCGTCACACTTCTGTGACCTCATCAGTGGTCCTTTGTTTCCTTCTTTCTTATGTGTGTCTCACCTTGCTAACTATCAGCCATTTTGTATTTTGTATTCCTATTGTACAAAATACAAAATGGCTGATAGTTAGCAAGGTGAGACACACATAAGAAAGAAGGAAACAAAGGACCACTGATGAGGTCACAGAAGTCTGACGAAAGAACTCTGGCCGAAATAAGATTAAGATTAATGTAATATAAAGCTGAAGCAAATTAACACCAAATATACAGTGCGTGTGTTTTTATTGGCTAAACTGGCAATATGACCATCCCCAAGTACAACAATATATATATATATATATATATATATATATATATATATATATATATATATATATATATATATATATATATGTATGTATTTATTTTCTCTTAATTAATAAATAACTCGGACAAAATAAATTGGTTAATAGATACCAGGGTAGCAAAGATCACAAAATAACTGTGGTGTAACTAACTCCTGTTTATGAGGTAGAAACTCCTTGATATTTTGGGTACTTGAGTATATATAAATTTAATGAATGGAGTAAAACGCATAGAAGTTTACATTTTTAACATCACCGAATTCTATGGATCGTATAAATTGTAATTCTTCGAAACATATTTTGGAATAAAAGTATGCAGTTAAAATATGCGTTTTACTCCATTCATTAAATTTATATATGCATATATATATATATATATATATATATATATATATAAACCCTTGAAGTCATGGGTATATATATTGTTAGAAACACTAAATGGGAGAGTATAATTATTTCCTTATATTTCAATATCGTGGCTTCTTTGTCAAATATGAGGTGGTAAATTTTGTGTTCCACCATTAAATTACTTTATGAAATATTTATAACTGGCTGAATACATGATGTATTTATTTTTTTTATATTCAACAAAACTCATAGGTCATATTCAGTAAATAAAACTGCACAGTATAAATGACCAAGGACCTCGACTTTCAAATATGATCATTCTTTTTATGGTACCATGTTTTTCATATCTAATTCTAGGTGTTTGTTTTTATTTAGTTGCCGCAATAAATAGGTTAAATCCTGTTCTAAATACAAGATGGTATTGAAAAGAAACCGGAATTTTGTAATATTATTTTATTCACTTACATTTACAAGTTTACACTTTATCAGCTTTAAAGTATTCTCAGTTTGAAGCAATATACCAGTTCAGGTGCGGTTTCTACTATTCGTAACAGTGCTGGAACACTTACGAAGTGATGCCTGTAGTTTTTACTTCACCTCTTCAACATCTGCAAATTCCGTAGCACCAGTTTTCGTCACCAGTGATGACCTTCGAAAACTAGTCCGGATCATGTTCCAAATGTTCGTTCACGACGTGCATTCAGTCGTGAGCGCTTTTGATCTTCCGTGAGCAAGCGAGGTACAATTTTTGCTACAACACTTCATTCACAGTTTCTCGCTCAAAATTCGTTAGCAAATGATCCAGGACACACCAATCATATAAACAAGTTCATCAACTGTTCGGTGACGGTCCTCCAAGATAAGTTATTTTAATTTTCGTAATGTTTCCATTCGTTTTGGAGGTTGACGATTAGCCCGAACGAAGTTGGTCCTGAAGCGACAAGTGACCATTCCTAAAGCATGGAAACACCGTTTAAGCTTCTATTTTGCTCATGGTAACATCCTTGTAAGCTGTTTGAAGCATGATAACTTTTCGGCCGCTGTTTTCTCCAGCAGAAAACAGAACTTCACGGAAGCACGCTCTTCCTTCGTTTCAGCCATCGCAAAATTCAGCAAACAGGGAGAAGCAGTGAAAAACAAAGACGCACCACGTATCAGTGCAACCTCACCCGACGCTGCCGGTCGGCAAACTGACACCTGAGAGTTGCATCAAGTGGTTCTAGCGGCGAAACCCTGAACTACAACGGTTTTGTCCCGCAGAGAACATTTCTGGTTACTTTTGGCTAAGCCGTCGTATAAAAAGTTTACTCTATGGAGACATGCCTTAAATAAAATATGAGAAATCGTGGAATTAGTGCAATGTGTTATATATCAGCGAACGCAAATATCAGATATTATCTTCAGAATCTAGTAACATATGAGAGTTTCACCTGTTCGGATGCATGGATTTATTGCATAAATTGTTGAATACATTAGATTTTATTATGAGCACAACATGAATGCAGACTGTTCATCTCTGAGTTCTTTAAAGTTGAATTACTGGTATTTAGTTTAAGATGAAGTAAATAATATTAGAAGTGCAATGATAAATTGATTAAAGTATTAAGAAGCATCATATAGCATGTTTTAAATTTGCGAAGAAACTGTTCGCATGTTTTGATTCTTTGATGAAATCGTTTCCTTTTCACTTACAGCACTAATGCTTTTGAGAAACGTTTGAACTTTTAAAATTTCGTTTACACTTTCACTAAGTAAATGGCTTTTGCGCCTATTTAAAAACTATCAATATAAATGGCTAAAAGCCGTAATTATTATTTGACTCACTTGGCGATTTCTAAAGAGCAAATATAAGCTCCTAGCACTTTTAAGTCCGTGACTGGATATTGATTTTCAGCAGTAGACGTTTTACCCATATTATACTACACATACAAAAAACTTCGGTATAATCCGGTTTCCTTTAACTTGACGTCAAAGGGTAGACATGTTTACCACTGAAATCAGCTGTAATGTTATAAATTTGACCTGTATTTTATTTACTCAGTGATACGTGCGTCTGTATTTGGTTTATTCAATGATAAAAGGGTAGAGAGTAAGGCTTTATGTTCAAGCTGAGCAGCATTGCAACCCTAACACTCTCGCCAATGCTGCTACATCATCAACTCCCCCCGCCCTCATCTTCCTCCTCCCCCTCCTCTTCCTCCTCCTCCTCCTCCTCCTCCTCCTCCTCCTCCTCCTACTACTACTACTACTACTACTACTACTACTACTACTACTACTACTACTACTACTACTACAACTACTCGAAACGGAATAAAAACACGAATATAAAAATCTCTTTCTGTTAAACTTTATGTAAGACGTAATAATTCAACATTTTACATTGTTCTTTTGGAAGTATAATAACTTAGTACATTTTAAAGAAATATTTACTCAAAGGATATTGATTTACATCAATTTTTCTTAATTTTAAAACAGACGGTAAGCTGTAGGTAGTCCAGACATTGATGTACTGGTCATGACAGGAGAAAATCATTAACAATTACTTGCCTGAAGCACAAATCCCACTGTCTGATCATCGAATGCTCTTATTTTCTAAATCAATTACAAACCTGAGCTATAATCCCTTGATATAATTTTCAATAATAGTATTGAAGTAATCCGTGTTCAGATGATTCTTAATGTCGCATTTAACTTTCTTTTCTTTTTTAATCTAATATTCTATTAATCAATAGAATATTACAATGTTTAACAACCCGAAAATTGGAGATACATAACACAGTTTGGTAACTTGGAAGAGAAGGATTGTCTAGGTTAAAATATTCAAAATGATTTGAAATCAATCATGGAGCTAGAATAATAAAACATTGTGCAGTACAAAATCACAATATACACTAAAATCTCACTCTGAATTGAAATCACGATGCACTATTTTCTAAAATATTTTCCCATAGAGTTTGCCAAGAGACAAAAATATTAGACTATATAACTCAGTATTTCGATTTCAGATTCATTTATATAGTAAGTACTGGAGTGGTCAAAATATCCGTTCTGTTATTTTAAACGAAAATAAACACAAGTTTTAAACACAAAGTGAGTTATTTAATCATTGATATAATTACGGTTTTGTTCCAGTATCTTCTGCCATCTTGTCGACAAGTCCATTATTGAAGTCAACTTTTCACGCCAGCTGCTTGCACCTATTTCTTTTCAAATTAGGTACACACGCACGCGTACATACACAAGCACATTGCACTCTCTCTCTCTGAAACACAGTTGTATATGTAGTCAATTCAAATAAAAGAGCCATAAATTTAGGAAAACTGACATGTGGATGTGCAAAAGGAATGCATTAGGTTGACGCTCAGTAAAAACAGAGAATTGTTCCGAAAGAATGTAAATATGGGCATATATTTTAAAGGTGTAGATCTTTAAAATTTGCACGTGTTGACGTCTCACTTTCCTGATAGGAATTTTGCTTCCCGTTTTGCTTTTCTACAGACAAATAATGAATGTTAGGTAGAAATACGTGACATCATTGAAGTTTTGAAGAAAAATACGTTCAAGCTCTCCGACATCACACAATTGTACAGGTTTTTGACGGAGATGTCAGTTTTTTCACTGATAGTGAGAATTGACGAATGCTAAAGTCCAACCACAGTCAGTTTAAAAAAAATAGTGCAAATGTCAACAATGGCTCAAACACATCGCTTGTAATAAACACCATCTTTAAATTTAAGTGCGCATTTAAACGACACCTGTCAGTTCTGAAATAAATTGTAATTATGCCCAATCTTTGTATTCCATTAAGTATGACCATTGCACTATCTATTTATCTATCTATCTATCTATTTATCTATCTATCTGTCTGTCTGTCTGTCTGTCTGCCTGCCTGTCTATCTATTTATCTGTCTATCTCACCTTTGTTTTTTTTTCACCGTTGGTTTTTATTTTCACCTTTCGCTTTTTTCAATCTTTTCCATTTTTTCTTTCCAGTCGAGCGTGACATTTTTCTTTCTTTTGCGTTACTCATTTATTTGTCCCGTCTTACAACCGCCCGGCCTTATTTTGGCTGTATATTTATATTTATCTTACTTCATTTGTATATCCACATTTGCGTCGAGTTTGTAATTGCCATTCTCCTCAACTTTCGCTGGTTATTCCCTGCAGCGTCTCGTTGTTCGCGCCGCCAAAAGTGGACGATATTATCATTAAAGATGTGGAATTGTAAGGATCTTTTGGACGGTACCTGACGAGGAATGAAGAGTTTTTCGTCACGTATCTTAACATTTCGTTTCTTCCTTTGTTGCGTATTTATTGCATACATACATACATGCATACATAGATACATACATACATACATACATATATGGACCGCTGAAATCTACAAGTTTTTTTCATTCTCTCTCTGTTTGTTTTCTCTTATTCCTGTGGAAGAGAGTAGGTTCGAAACGTAAAATGCGTTTGCATTTTCCCGAACGTCAAGCTAATACACTCGCTTATTGTTCACACACCTATCTTCGTCTTTATATATATATATATATATATATATATATATATATATATATATATATATATATATATATATATATATATATATATGTATGTATATATCAGTGGCGTGCGGTGACTTCTGAGGTTGGTCATGCAAAAACTACTTATTGGTTGAAGTGAATCGGTTTCAAATTATTTAACTAAGAGAACACATATCGTTACATATGGCCAGGGTTTCAGACCATTACGCTGTCGAAGGCAAATCAGCTGCTTTATAAGGCTACTCGACAATTTCGTGAAAATAATTGACACTCACTCACTCCGTACATTAAAATACTACGTCTCCTGCACACACGAGCGCGCACATTGAACATAGATGCATATATATGAACACACACAATGAAAGACCACGAAATTCAGCAGTGTGTGAAAATTCAACATTGTAAAAAGCCCTAGAAACACTAAACAAAAACCTCGTGTCCTTTTTCATTTATTGGGAGTAGGAAAGATGCGAAATATCGCAACATGCAAGGAGAAAACGAAATGTAAATTACACTTACCTAATGACGAAAGAAAATTTTATAAAAATGTAAAAGAAAATTATCTATACGCAATAATTTATACATAAACACACACACATGTCTTTCAATGAGTTTTATTATGGCAACCGAATAATTGCCACATATATTACAGATAAATTTATGTATTTACATAATATCGAGGTCTCTTTCATTCTTTCGTTGTCTTACCATAACTCTTAATATACACACACTTATATATGTGTATATATATATATATATATATATATATATATATATATATATATATATATATATATATATATATATATATATATATATATATATATATATATATATATATGTATATATAAATGCTCGGACAGATAGACGAAACAAAGGTGGACAAGAGAAACAGCTATTAGAAGGACTGGCAAAAGAAGACGGGTCATTCTTGGCTTTCTATCATCAGTCAAGTACCAGAAGTCACGACCATTTCGGACAGTTACAATTGAGATGGTTCGATCTGGTTGTCCTCCAAAAAGTCTAAGCTAAAAACATTAGACCCTTTGTAAGAAAGCTAGCGAATGTGCTCGGCATGAAAGACAAAAAAAACAAACAAACGAAGAAAAAATACGGAGAACATGGTACACAATTACGAATACAATTACGACTGAGAGCGATTCAAATTGAGCTAGCGTGTATGAAGTGAAAGCCTAAAGGCAGGAACATCGGAGATGGACACAAGACGTGTTGACGTAGAATCTGTTTAATCGCAGCAATAATTTTTATATTTCTTGATTTGCAGAAAGCCACCTTTTTTGTGAGTTGAAAATTAATAAATTAATTTAAAAAAAAATATGAATAAGGAAGCGTATGGACACAGTAGGGGATTGACACTTTGAATAAGATAGGATTGGTAGTGACAAAAATGGAGACCATGAACGCCCTAGTTAAAATAATATGGGAACTTTGCCTTTCAAACTCTCCGGGTCGATAAAATAAGCCTCATTTGATCGACTCATTTCCAGTAATCGACTTACTTCCTCCTCCGAAATTCCTGACGTTATACCAAAACTTGAAATCAATATTTAAGGTAAAGCTAAATTCATTCACTACATCCTGTAGCAAGCGCTATAATTGTAATAAAAACACTAGTGAATTGGTGTTGTTCGCCGCAAATTCATTAGTGTTTTTATCATAGTCATCCTTGTTCGATAACCTATTCTAGTAACATGTTGGGGTGAGCTTAGTTGGTGTTGTTTAGATGGCTATACCCATTCTTGCATAGATTTTAATAAGAAACTAATTACTTTGCTGTTTAGCTGATATGATTTGTCTGCACATCCTTGAATTAATCCATAAAATAGATGCACCAAACAGTTCGGTAACTACATTTTAACGCTCAAATTTTGCACCACAGAAATTTCGTCGCTTGCAATTGGAGAGTTTATATGGATAATTCTAGAGAAGCATGGCAAAGAAATACTATATTACTTAGTTTCAACAAATATACAAATGGCCCTGAGCACATCGTTGATGTTTTTTGAAAGTGTGACTGGAAAGAATTCATATTCATAAATCAGTATCGTTATATTTATAGTCATTCCTTTATGTTACCCTCATGTTTTTATACATACATACACATATTATAAGCACACACACACACACACACACACACACACACACACACACACACACACACACACATATATATATATATATATATATATACATGTACACACAAACACACACACACATACACACATACATACATACATATATATATATATATATATATATATATATATATATATATATATATATATATATATATATATATATATATGGCGCTTATTTGCGTTTTCTGTACAAAATAAAAGACTGCTTACTGATATAATTACTAGCTTTAAATTGTCTTGCATGATATTTTCTACATCAAATACTTTTATGGCTTAGATAATTGCATTTTGTTCACATAATTATTATTTTCTGTCTACTGTAATGAAGTTCATATTAAAAACGTATATTGTCATATATAATTATTGATCAAAATGTAAAATTATCGGCTCTTGGAAATGTAAAATAAATGAATAATAAAAATGTTGCCAAGCTACTAAATAACCTTAAAGTCCTTTAAGTTAAATTCAGTGCAGCACTGAAAAATTTGCTAATGTTTATTAACAAATTTTACAAAACTGTAGAAAATAATGAATTCAAGGAATATATAAATGAAAATATATATAAAAGTAGTGTTTCCCTTGTAGTCATTAAGAAACCTCTAAAATATAATTAAGGTGAAGATCAAATATATACTATTTCCTTCTTTTATTTAAATCTTCCATATCTCAGTTTTATTTTAATTTAGATCTCTGGTGACTATGTTTAATAAAATAACTATATAAAATGTAGGACAAAATTTTGAAAGTACAGTGGATATATACATTTTATAAACGCACATATCTACATATGAAAATACACCTGCTTAGTAATATGCTTGTATACATGCAGGCACACGCGTATGTTTATATAATTGTGTGTGCGTGCTTGTGTGCTTGTATTTGTGTAGATTTTATTCATATAAAATACACCATCACACATTTATCTCATTCATTATTGTATTTTTATGTATGTTTGTATGTTTGTATTTGAGAAAGCGGTAAAACAACTTGGTGAAAATGATATAAAAAGGCAGAGATTAATTCAAGGGAAAAGTGACATAGTAGGAGTGATATGTAGTAGCAGAAGATGAATGCTGCGTTCGATATAATTGTTTTGACATCAAAAGCCTTGTATGTCTTCCAGTGTTTCGGTGTACTATAAAACAAGCAGCTCTCAACAACAGATGTATCACTAATCGATATTGTCCTTAATGCTGTCTTCATATTCAGTTATAATAATTCTTTTACTACTTTCTTTGCCTTCTTTCCTTAATTTCTTGTCATTTGTTTATTCGATTCTTTGGAGAGGTTGAGACTTGTCCTGACCTAATTCTTAAATATATCAAATTTAAAATACTATACAAATTATTATATAAAATATATAACTTTTTTCCTTATACTCTCCGGCTTAGTACAATGGCAATGAGTGCGAAGAGAAATTCTTAGAATAATTAATTTATGACCTATCTTCGTTCATCTTCCAAACGCAACGCACGCAGAGCCTTGAGAACGGAAATATGTTTCTACTGAACTGAGAGAAGTGCATAGATTTTAAAACCGTTTCAGAGCCTAATACTTCCAGAGTGCTCTTAATATTATTGGGATATCATGAAGGAAGTCGAGTCTTTTTTCTCACATTGAAGTACAGATTGTTAAGTTAACAGATAATATGAAACAAAAATTTAATAGTATTATATATTTGTTACGAACCAAATAAATGAAATTTTTTTTCGTTCATCTTTTCTTTACTCTCGACACTTTGATTTATCGTTTATCATTTCATCTCCATTTTTTCCCGTCATCAATTTTCATTTATGTCTAAAATTCTGTTATTCCGATTAATCTTTTATTTCTTACATTTTATTCTTTTCTAATTTTCTTTAAATTTTTCTTTCAATATTTTCAGCTTGTATTCCTCATTTGGAATCTTCACTTACCAAAATTACACCCTTCAATTTTTGCCAGACATAGATGTACAGCTAGCTATACGGCACAACAAGTATCAAGAAACCTGATGGAATTTAAAAGGCCGTCCTACCAAATCCAAGATACTTCTTGCTATCAGCAATAAATAACATCAAATAAAGACAAGTATCACTTATAAATAGAGTAAGTCAAGGATTAAGTGTCTTAGATCTCAATCGATGTTTTACAATGAAGAGTCAGACATATTTGAACTCATTCCTGTTCTGTCATATTAAAGTGGGGAGCACATTGAGCAAAACTATGGGATAGCTCTGATCACGTGATAACCAATACATGTATACAAATTATATAAGTATATGATACGTATAAAGAAAAATCTTTACAACGCGTCATATGCATGTACAGTAAAGTGAAAATTATAACTTTGTTGAAACATTTCAGACTGCATTTAATCATCACGTACTTTCTATGCAAACCAGACAAAGTTTTCATCATGTAACATTATTCCTACGCAACTAAATTTAAATGACATTAAATTTAAATTCTGTGTCATTCTATGACCTAAAAAGAAGTATATGTACTGAAATATAATAGCTTATGGACATTTCAGAGATAATCTTTGGCATTATTTGTGAGTCCGTTTACTAATAAGCATTTTTAAATTGCTGAATACTGCTATGAAAGACGCCAGTCATATAATTCTTCCCACACCAGACACAGAATCCTAAACAAGGCATTTACTCACTCAGCCGCATGATTCTTCCTACACAGGCCGTATTATCCTAATAAAATGCATTTACACAGAAACAGTACTATTGATAACAAAATATAACAAGTAGTTGTATGCTGTCAACTTAATGTGACAGTCCCCTGAAGAGAATAATACTACTGTCCGTTAGACCTAGGAAGCTGCACCGATTCCTGTCGGCCTTGACACATTTCCTGTGTTTTTATGTTTACAAGAGGGAGACAAGCACCTCCACCCAGCTAAGCCTGCATCCAGAGACACGTTTCTGAGTCTTTGCTCGTCATCAGACTGATGACGAGCAAAGTGGCAAAAAAATGCATATATGGATATTAAAAAATACAAATAAACAAGACATGTGTTACATTGTGTAATCTTAGCTTCAAAACTGTTCTGGAGTGGCTTCAACTGGCAGAGGTTTTAAAACATTAATTATCGCGTTGTCTATGGTATGAATTCGATCGGGAAGACTTCTAAGAGAGAGAGAGAGAGAGAGAGAGAGAGAGAGAGAGAGAGAGAGAGAGAGAGAGAGAGAGAGAAAGAGAGAGAGAGAAGAGAGAAATCTACGTACTCCGACTCTTTCGCACTTCTACATTACTACAAAGGATGTTAACGACGCAGTTCTTAAGATGCCGTTGTTACAAGAAGAAACAAGCCAATGCGCGACCAGTGTGTACAGCGAATTAACATACTAGAAATGCTCTGTATACCGCACATCTTCCTCTTATTCTTGCACATTTAGCTGTGTGTTCTAATATCTATTTTAGCCAATCTATTGCATAGTCATGTGGTATAATTATGCTTGGAAGACATATTGATGGTAAACTGTAAAGCGTGTTACTAAGATTTGTAAAATAACTTTGTAAGATGCGTTTTTTTTCCCCTAACCTGGGTATTGAGGGCTGACGCACCTTAGATAATATATTCTTGTTATAAGCACAAAAAAAGAAAAGAAAAGGAAAACGAACATCATTTACTAATGCTTATCTAAAGTTTGTTTCAATTGGAGAATCAAAATACGTCTTATATGGTAGTCAAATGTAATATTGGTTTCAAATTTTGTCACAAAGCCAGTAATTTCATGGGAGGGTACATCATCTACACTAACCCCAGTGCTCAAATGGAACTTATTTTATTGACCGCGATAGGATGAAAGACTAAGTCGAACTGCGAAAGTAAAGATGGACGACATGCCGCTAAAATCTTCACCGCCGTGCTAACGATTCTGCTAGCTAGTTGCCTTACTCAAACGTAATATTAATGATAAAAGTCCTTTGTATTAGAGGATCGAATCCTGACATTTGATGGGAAGAGGCTAGTTGATTGCATCGACCACAGTGCACTATTGCTACATATTCTATCAACATTGAAAGGATGACACGCAAATTCCACCTCGTCGGAATTTGAACTCAGAATGTAAGCTAGACAAAATGGTGAAAATAATAATAATAATGATAATAATAATAATAATAATAATAATAATAATAATAATAACAATGATAATAATAATTTTCGTTTCTCATCAACATTGGAAGGCTTGCTGGTTCTCTATGCTTCTCTTTAGAATAGTGTTACGCATTTAAATGATAATATAT
>NC_142928.1:44720896-44745896 GCF_046866305.1 Octopus bimaculoides
ACATTTCTTTACACCAAAAGTATCAAATCATTAAATTGTTTTAGTGTGAGATTTATTTTGTGTTGATGATGTGTAAGTTAGTGTTACTGATTCTGATAATGATGATATTGATTAAATTGTATTTGCAAGAATAGATTTGTTGTAACTTCATCATTGTCAAACTCATCACAACCGTAGCAATGTTCATGATTGTCTTTGGCATCCTCAACAACAATAAAACCAGATTAACTCCGCAACGATAACATACTCAGTGGACCTTTCAGTTATAGAAAATAAATATGTGGAAGTTTTCTCACCATTAAGAACTTGACCAAATTTTATGAAATTTTCATTCAAGGAAATTTTTACGTAGATAGAATTGTATGTATTTTGTTACACACACAAATATATTCTCTCTCTCTTCCTCGTTTTCTGTCTGATCACACACACACATACGTATCTGCATATATATATGTATATATATATATATATATATATATATATATATATATATATATATATATATATATATATATGTATGTTTGTGTGCGCGCGCGCGTATGTATATATCTATATATGTATACATATATATACATGTATATATATATATATTATATATATATATGAATATATATATATATATATATATATATATATATATATATATATATATATATATATATATATATATATATATATATATATATATATATATATATATATATATATATTAATAGTTATCGCCAAGCCAACATGGCAGTCCCAAAATTAGGACGAAAGCTGCCGTGAATTAGCTCCAAGAAGCCATCGCCTCTAGCTAGCTATGTGACACACGAAACCTGTGTCCTTTATAACCTTCGAACAGGGGAGGTCAGCAGTGTCCCCCTGCTGGTTTGGCATCTGCAGACTAGTTTCAGGGTGTTGCCCCTTGTCAATGCAGAGCAGCCAAGCCTTAGCCAGGCGGCGCTGCTGACTATCTGCTCGAAGGTTATTTATCTAATTTCAGTGGAATCTATCCACTGGTTTTCAGAAATAGGACACAGGTTTCGTGTGTCACATAGCTAGCTAGAGGCGATGGCTTCTTGGAGCTAATTCACGGCAGCTTTCGTCCTAATTTTGGGACTGCCATGTTGGCTTGGCGATAACTATTAATTTCCAGTACCGCTGCCGTAGTCTCCTTTAGAGAGACTTAGAAATATTAATAACTCTATTTCTGAAAACCAGTGGATAGATTCCACTGAAATTAGATAAATAACCTTCGAGCAGATAGTCAGCAGCGCCGCCTGGCTAAGGCTTGGCTGCTCTGCATTGACAAGGGGCAACACCCTGAAACTAGTCTGAAGATGCCAAACCAGCAGGGGGACACTGCTGACCTCCCCTGTTCGAAGGTTATAAAGGACACAGGTTTCGTGTGTCACATAGCTAGCTAGAGGCGATGGCTTCTTGGAGCTAATTCACGGCAGCTTTCGTCCTAATTTTGGGACTGCCATGTTGGCTTGGCGATAACTATTAATTTCCAGTACCGCTGCCGTAGTCTCCTTTAGAGAGACTTAGAAATATTAATAACTCTCTCTCTCTCTATATATATATATATATATTTATATGGATATATATTAGATACATAATACATCTACAGAGGTGCAGTATATTAAGATAACTGAGTATGAAATATATTCTGTTATTCGCATTAACCGCATTAATGGTTCAGTTCCCTATCAATGCAAATTTCATACTATTTCCTCTCAAAAATGTCATAATGAAGCAGTAATAAAGTAACATAATGAGGAAGGAATAAAGCGGGTCGATGCAAAAATATAAGTGTACTAAATATTTCATAATCTAAGTTTGATATATATGCCACATAAAGAGTAATATTTTGAATTTGAGAAAAACGTTTTTAATAAATATTCACCATATTCCTAAGACTATATCGGTTATGTAAGTGACGTTCTTGAAATGCTTGAAAATCCGAAAACATGTTCAGAACAATATTTCAGAAAATTATCTCCGTTCTCTTCCAGCGCCAAAAGACAAATTTTGGTGAGGCAAAGTCAATACGAGAAAACAATGTTAATTTTTCTCTTCGATTCTTCAGAATTGCAGTTCAGAAAAGACTCACATTCATCAATAACCATCCTTAGACCTGAGAAAGAAGAGCAAATAAGGAAAAAATTCTTTGGAAAGTGAAAGAGGTTCATCAGAAATTGGCATACATGAAATTAACCAAATTCGACTAAATCTAAAAAGTCAGCATAAAACAGCACCTTTGCATTTTACCGGACTGCCTCCTTTCCTGATAGATTTAAGTACCATATCGCTAAAAAACAGGAACTTGTTAGAATTAGGCATTACTCATTTTGCCCCACATTATACCAATATTCGGAAAGTGAAATTTATTAAAATTAGATATTAGTGTGAAAAAAATGTTGGCCTGGAATCCAACAGAGAAATGAATATTGATTGTTAGACACCAAAAATTATCCAGATAATTTAGCAACTTCAATTACAAAAAGTAGCTTGGAAAATGAGTACCTGTCACATGTTTTAAACTCTTTCAACTTCAACAATAACTATTAATTCGAAATTTAATATCAACGATGAAGTAACAGTAAAAGAATATATGCAATACACGAAACGTAATTATTCAAACATATAAGGAGAAAATAACAAAACGAATCAGGAATTACTCATTTTGCCCAACTACCCACTACATTAAATATTAGTGGTATGCAGTGTACGGATCAAACATTCATTGTTCTCTCAACCAGTTTTATGCCAGCAGATGAGGTATCTCTTAAGCAGACAGTCTTATCTTACGCATGTAGAATGCCTAACAAGTCCATTGAATTAGTTTTTTTCCTGTATTTACAACACTTACACTGCCATTAATAAACTGAATTATAGACTGACATTTTATTTAAGCCAAGCTTCTATTGGCGTTGCCCATAATTAAGCAGGAAGTAACTAACGATCAAGAATGCCTTCGGCATGGAATTTAGCTACATCTCTAAGGTCTGCATTCAAAACTTCTCTTTCATAAATGTATTTCATCGGTTAGACAGCGGTAATATAAAGAGAATGGATAAGCAACAATAACGACTAATATCAATGACTGTATATCAATAGTTGGAGCGCCGAAATGATCGGGCTTTAACGAGCAAAATCTCCAAAATATTGGAAGAGACAAAACGGCTATTTCAAGTTTTTGAATAAGTTTCCAATCATAATAGAAGCAAATTCCTTCAATCCAACACAAATTTAGTCCGAACCGAAAGTAGTCACTTAAAGAAGAGCACAAACCTGATGGCACTGCTTACACACAACTGTAGCTATATGTATGCGTGTGTGTGTGTGTGTGTGTGTGTGTGTGTGTGTGTGTGTGTGTGTGTGTGTGTGTGTGTTTGTGTGTCATCGTCAAATCACATCATAGTATCTTCAGAATGGAAATTACTTAGGATAATGTAGTGCTGAATATACTGTTTGAGAGAAAAAATGATGGATCGGTCAGAATAGAAGGCTGTTGATCGTGGTTATGAAGGACCAAATAATACTTTCTACTATAGGCAAAAGGCCTGATATTTAGGCAGGGGTGGACGGGGCAACTAGTACACATTTAATCGACTCAGAAATGAAGAAAAACAAAGTCGACTTTAACGAGATTTAAACTCAAATCATAAAGACAGTCGAAATGCCGCGAAGCATTTTGACCAGCGTGATAACGATTCTGCCAGTTCGCTGCCTTTATCTAGGGCTAAAAAATTGTTTCAAATTTTGGCACAAGGCCATCTATTTTGAGGGAGAGCTAATGACTATTACTTCAACTACTGTACTCAACTGGTGCGGACTTTATAGGCCCTGGAAGGAGAAAGGCAAAGTTGACTTCGGCAGAATTTGAACTCAGAACGTAAAGACGAAAGAAATGCTGCTAAGCATTTTGTCCGATTCTGCCAGCATTAATGTTGGAGGTCTACTGCCTAAACAAAAATCAAAAGCCTTTATATGGATACCTCAAGTCCCTAAGATGAAATCATACTATCTCATAAAAAAGTGAATAGCATTTGTATAGTATTTGCCAATTGAGTATACTCAATCTACTTTACAAGCCCGTTCCCAGTCAAAAAATGAACAAACAAATGTAAAATCGCATTGTGAGTAAGAAACGCATTTTTATTTATTTGTGTATTTATTTATTAGTAAGAGCATCCATCAAATTACCAAACCATTCTTTAGACTTCTGTCATAACGAAAGTAATTGAATTAGTTGTCAAAAGAAAAGCAGCAACTAATCTAGATTTGTATTCTTTACTTTTGCAATCATCAATATAACTTCCATTAAACCAGATCAAAAGGACATTTTTTTATCGTATAAGAACCATATAATTTTCTTTCGATCACTGCCAGTTTCTGTTCGGACTGTCATACTTCGAATGGAATTATGCCAGAATGGTTTAGCGGATATATGATGTGAACCTAAGGGAAAAGCCTAGAACTTGGCTGAGATTAAAAGACACATGGGAGAAGAATAAAGAAAACAACAGGAAATGTTTGTAATAAAAACAGAATGTTAGATACCGAACTATAGAAAGTAGTTGCGTTCATTTATTTAATAAAATATATTCACATTATATGACGATTTTGCTTGCTTCTTACTGGCTAGTAAAGGATGCGGTTGATAAGGCTTAAACTTGTAGTCAGATAAATTGACAGTTCGTATTTCGCTTCTCATGTCACAATAAATCAAAAGACAAAACAATTGAACTATTGTTTACTCAGACCACCTAACAGAGATTAACACTGTTTTAAGCAAAGAAATATTATATATTTAAGAAAAGTTTGTTTGTGTAGTACAAAGTTTATCTTTGTCCTATAGTTACAAGACATGAAGAAAATGTTCCAATAACTTTCCCAAGATATCCCGGAAATGACAGGAATATGTTAATTTAATTTCACTATATCATCAATGTTAGTACAGATTCCCCAAAGTTAAACACTTCTATAAAAGTATGCTTCAATTTTGTATCTTAATTTGCATGGAACCAACATTTATCGCAGTCCTGTTACTAAGATATAGCTAGTTACTTTATCTGTTTTAAAAAAGTATCTGAGTTTGTAGATTAGAATGTTTATCATCTGTTATTGGAATAAAGGTAATTTGTATAATGCATTCTGAAATACAAGACCTGCTGGTTTATAAAATTGACAGAGTTTATGAGATGGAAAGGATATAGTTGCTTGAATAAACAAAAGCATATTTATTCTGATACTGTGCAATCAGAAGGGGACATGAATATTCGATGGTGGTAAGATTCGTGTTCAGGATACTGTCCCACACTACTATTTCGTGTATTTACAACCTTTCTACCTGGATAGCTTAAATTTTATTTCTTTATGTTTTATTATGTAATAGTTTTATTTGTAGTAGGAGAGGCATAAACTGAAGAGAATTAAGACCAGTATTTGAATTAAGAGCAGTAACCATGGAAACCTCATAATTATTTTGAAAACTATTACGCGAATGGAATTAAATCATGAAATACATAATTTCTTTTGAAATTGTAATTTGTCTGAAAAGTATTAAATTCTTGAGATGACACAAAATTCACAAGTTAATTTTTTCAGGTGCAGTCATAGGCGAAAACATGATATATGCTTCTAACTTCAGTCTAGAGAGAGTCATCTGATACTTCTAGGTACTTTAGATCAACAAGTAAGCAATATGAACTATCGAAAGAAAGTGATAACGTTATTCAACTCTACAACTAAGTTGTTGAAGCTTTAACAAATCTCAATATGTTGTAAAACATATTTTCTCATTAGTAAAAGTTTCCAATTGACAGATTTGAACACACAGTCCTGGAGCACGATGCATAGTTATTTTCACCGTGAACTATGGATTATAAAGAAAAGCGTGAACGTAGATGTCAAATTAAAATTTGGTTTGTAACCACTGGTCTTGGGCATGTCCTACTGCATAGCATCTTAGGCATATGATTTCTGTTAGTTTACTAATACAGTGAATGAGATTAAGTAGAACGAAATTTTATGAATCCTGTCATGTTTGCAGACACCTATATATATATATGTGTGTGTGTGTGTTTGTGTGTGTGTGTGCGTGTGTGTGTGTGTGTGTGTGTGTGTGTGTGTGTGAGTGTGTGTGTGTGTGTGTATGCGCGCGTTTCAAATTTCCACCTGAAAGCAGTGTTCTTTACGTTCCGTAACATAAAGTTGCGACTAAACTATATACTGTTAAAATGCGGGTCCAACTGGAAGAAAGAAAACAAAAGTCAATACTTTCGGCGAAATCCTTGAAAAGGATGCTCCAGCATGGTCTCGGCTTGATAACCAGTAATAGACAAAATACCTAGAATAACATATGTATCATAGTTTATATAAAAATATTTATCTATAAGTCAAATGTTTTACGAATATTATAATATAAATGTTATCTCTCATAGAATATGGGTACCAGTGTATCGGCGTAGAATATTAACCGCTTCTAAATGTGCCATTCGGGAGATCCTAATGTGATAGGGCGACCTTCAAGAGATAATAGCCAAATCTATTATGAATCATATCTAATTGAAAGATGTTAGATGGTACAGTTTGAGAAAACAATTATCTTGAATTTATGGATCTTACCACGTTCTTCTGGATCAAAATTAAAGCAATAACAAAAACAACGACGATAATAAGAATGTCTCAAAATTTAGAACAACGCTAGAAATTTGGGGCATGACTTAAGTCGTTTACATGGACTCAGTCATTAGCTGGTACTTATTTTATCGATCGCGAAGGATGTAAGTCAAATTACACCTCGGCAAAATTTGAACTCAGAACGTATACAGGGACCAAATGCCACAAAATATTTTACCCAGGGTCTAACGATTCTACCATCTCGGCGCCTAATTAATAGCGTTAAACAAATTTTGCAGACATTATTTACATTATTTACACTTGACGGATATTTGTCCTCATCTTGTTTGTTGTTAACACAACGTTTTGGTTGATATACGCTCCAGACTTCATCAGGTGTCTTGGGGAAATTTCGAACCTGGGTTCTCATTACTAAGGTGTTTTTCGATGTTATTATTTTTGTTATTATCATTATCATCATTATTATTATTATTAAGGTCACTTCCTGGAATCGAACTCGCAATATTGGGGTTAGTAGACCACGTTCTTAACCACTACGCCATAGTCTTAATAGTATCTCTTGTGGTGACGGATATTGTTGGAACGATATATCTAATTTCGTCTCTTTTAAAGACCGTGTTCAAATATTTTTTCGAATTATCTTAACAATTAGTTCTCCGCAGAGAACAATTTAAATCAGGATCTGTGTAATATGTAACTCAGTTAAGTTGGCTGTGGTATTCCCTTATAGATATCGGCATTCAATCGATGGCGTCTTCCCTCTTGTATATGTAATAAAGATTAGCATTCTAACATTTGCTAATCCGAATTATGCTTTGACAAAGAAAGGTTTGCCACTCATTGTTTCACACATGCATTGACCACGTAATGAAGTCAATTTGTATGTTGACTCTAAATACTCAGCTATTACATGATGATGATGTTGTTGTTCCACGCCTAGATTACTCTTATATTATTTAATATGGACATGTATTTTGGAGACGGTGTGTTGTGATTTGTGGGTCGTTTAACTGGTGACTGCTAAGCGTAGTAAGTCCGTCCATGCAGAATCTGGCTCAGTTGCTCAGAGCTTACATTATAACATACAGGACTGACCTCAAAATAACCTGAAAATATATTATTCCCTTATTATGGACTGGAAATCTAAGCAAGTAAACGTGATTATGTAGCTTCCAGATTCTGCAATGTGCAATAAATACAGCGACATTTTAGTAGGTATGATTCAAGAGGAGCTTACATGGAAATACCTTGGGAATTGGGATTTTTGTGAGTTAGTAAAAAATAAGGGTTATCGCTGACAATGCATCTACAGAGACCTTAAAGGAAAGGAACGTGAAAAACGAGTGCATACAGGTATCATCTCCCACACAAGAATAATGTCACAATAGATGTCACTTCCCAAATCTTGTAAAATGCCTTGCTTATAAATCAGAAGCGTAGTAACAAACAATCAGTCATATTTCATTCCTCATTTTCGTACATTTCTCCTAACACCTATCACCTAACAGCTATTCATTTTATGGAATTGTTTGTCAGTTTTGCGTCATGAACGTTTTCAGAAATAATAGCATTATTGACTGGATATTCTTTCTATTCACTCTTTAAAAAAAAAATTCTCCTCTCTTTCTTTCATACTCATTTTCTTTCCTTTCTTTCTTCCTTTCTTTCTTTCTTTCTTTCTTTCTTTCTTTCTTTCTTTCTTTCTTTCTTTCTTTCTTTCTTTCTCTCTTTCTCTCTTTCTTTCTTTCACTCTTTCGTTTCTCTCTCTCTTTATCTTTCTCTCTCTCTTTTGCTCGGTCCCTCTCTCTCTTTCTCGGTCTCTCTCTCTCACTCTCTCTAGTGTTTTCCTTTTTAATAAGAGGCTACTTTTCTCACTTTATCAGAATTACGTTCAGTAGGTATTATGTTTCAAGATTGCTTGTAGCTTTGGGCAACGATGAGTACTAATATATATATACATTCCAAAAAAGACATTTTAAACAAATTATGTGATGTTATGTTGTTATTTATTTGCATATTTTATAGCGGTTTGTACTGAAGAAAGTTCAATAATATGTTATCCTGTTAGACTGATATTTGGCTTTCAAACAGATATACTGACAAAAATATCAGCTACAGTCAGATTTAGCATCATCATGATTCACTTGGAAAGAACATTAAAATTTTGTTTCAACTGAGGTAATATCGACGTGGAGAATAGTCCCAACGAAAATGACGAACATGAAGGCCATCTGGACTAGCGCTTATGCTGTACAATTTCTGTTGGTGAACGACACTGGTTCTTAGCTGCGTTTCCAATCTATATTTCATGATAACTCAAATTAAATCACTGAGCAGTTTAGATTAGATTTTGCTAAGTCCTTCGCCACATAACTACTAAGTTTTCTTTAAAAGTGTTGTAAAGAAATTGATAGCAGACAAGAAGTTCATTAAGTATGATTTTTAATTTCTCAATAGGTGCCATACGAGTGGGTTAACAAACGCTTTAATAACGGTAACCCTGCAGAATCTTAATTTTAATTTGTTTCTCCATTTAAACTGTTTCCTCCTTTTAAAATGCTATCTTTACTAATGAAATATATTCATTTTAAATACATTAAGTCTTTCAAATAATTAAAAAGTTATTAAATTTATATACACTTCCATTCACTGAAAAATGTACGCAATAATTGATGCTTATTAATTGGGCAAATTATTGAGTATCAGTACCATTTATTTTTAAAATATTTTATTTCGTATTCTATAAATTCAGTATACATATAGTTAAATATTATCATTTAATTAAATGACTGCTGTATTAACAATGGTTCTAATGAAGGTGTGTTTCAATCATCATAATATATTTTTGTGGATTATGGTAAATAAATTTGGTAGCTATTTCTAGCAGGTAGAATAACCACATATTAGCTTCCATCATGTTTAAATATGCCTAAACATTTTAGCATTGTCTGTGGCAAATATTAAAATTAGCAACATATATTTTATGTAATTTTATCCACAGTATTAACAAAACTTTTAAGAGAAAAATCTTAAGCAAAATTACCACATGCATAAAAGAGGTAGTAAAAATTATGATTTCGTAAATACTCTCTATACACTATGAGAAATGCTGTCATCCATGTATTTTGGTTTTCAATTTCATAATTGTTTTATACCAACAAATATTTAAATGTCAAAATATCTGTATACGACAAAAAGGTGAATTGACCTATATACTGACTGAAAGTTTCGTAGTCTACATAGGTTAAAACGAAGTAGTTTCATGCAGTAAAAATAACTTTTAAAGAAATCAAAGTAGGTTTAAATTACGCTTAATTAGATGATTTTCTGAACGACATTTATAATAAACTGCCTCTCTTTCTATTAGTTTCATGAAGATCCTCTATTTTCTTCCAGTTTTGACGTTTGTATGTTTTTATTTCGTCGCACTATCGAGTAAAAGGTTTTCCTGACGAAAAGGAAAATCGCTTATTTTCCTTGTATATCTGAATTCAAGTGAAGAAATTTAATAAATTCATCCTTATTGTCTCCCTCGGATTAATAACCTTCATGATTCGTTCTTGCTGCTTGAATTTTAGCACTCAAGTCTTCTACCTTTGTTGATGTTGCAATGATAACGAGGTCAAGTATGTCCATAAGGATCACACAAAACCGCATATTACCAAACGTTATATCATCGCTGACCTTATCGTGCCACAAAGTTACCTATCAACGATCGATACCGTTCCTAGAGTCTTTGACCCTGACCATTTTGTTTCTTCCTCGTAAAGACTATGGAACTAGCCTATGGGTAGATATGTCGAGCCAGGCAGTGTTAAGAATGTACTTTCACACAACATCGATTTTCTCTCCTTTTCTCTATATGTAGGGCTGCCTCCACAAGGCAGACATAAGCTGCTTTCTCTTCTCTCATGCCTCCATGGAAAGCTGGTCCCAGTTCGATGTACATAATCCTACCTAGATTTCGGTCATTCAGAAAAATGCTCGATATAAAGAGTTATTTCACTTCAAAGGTACGATAATACGAGACAATTTTCCCTATCAATGTTTACATTCGTAAAGATATGTGCATGAATACAATTGTGTTTCCAAGATTTTCTCTCAGTGAAAATGTCTATATTTTCTTTTAGTTCGTGCGTACAATTAACATTTTACGGTACTATTAAAATATTTGAAATTATTAAAGAGACCGAAAGAATACCGTTAAACATGTTCTTCCGATGCGCCCGCAATTATGAACTCTAATTGAAATAAAATAAATGTAGGGTGAAGACTTACAAATCATAGAAAGGCTACATAAAAGCCTGCTAGACATATACAAGGTACATGTTTCAAGAAATAACAGGACTGAAAAGAGACTGAATTTAAATACATATCTACTCGATGATATCCCTCAAGAAAACCATCTTATAGATTAAACAATCAACGGAGTAGCCACCCACAAAACAACATGACACCATATATATTCTAAAAACAGGGTACGTGTCTCTGGCATATAACGCCAATCATATGCCATAACAGATACACAAACGCCGCTTAATACCGTAAGACAATTCATATTGCACTTACTTTGGCTGTGGCTCAGAAAACGCTGAGAAAAACATAAATCGTATGTACTGCTAGCAAAATTAACGTAGGATATAAGTAGAGTTCTATTTATTTATATCATGTATGTAAATCCACATACATACACACAGATAAATACATGCATACACACATACATACATGCATGCATGCATGCATACATACATACATACATACAAACATACATGCATACATACATACATACATACATGTAAGCAGATGACAAATTCAGAGGAGCCACTGCACATGTTTGTGCGAATACGTCATCTAGTAGAATGTTTTCACCCTACAATTCAGATCTTCTTCATCACTTCATTTGCAACCTGCATTCTACATACTTTCACGTGATTATCTTCGAGTTTATCGTAACGGTGAGATGTATAACGCTTTCTGATTGGTTGCCCCTTAGCTGTCAACAGACAGTTACATGCGGTTTCATGAAGCATAAATACTTTTGAAACTTATGCTAGTCCTCCTCTACGTTCTGAATAACAACTGCATACACAGAAATACACACACGCACACACACACACACACACGCACACACACACACACACATATATATATATACACACACACACACACACCCATATATATATATATATATATATACATACATATATATATATATATATATATATATATATATATATATATATATATGTACACACACATACACATATATATGTGTGTATACTTATGTATATATATACACACACATACATATATATATGTATATGCATACACACACACATATATATACATATATATATACATATACATATATACAGACATAAATATATATATATAAACGTTTGGGCTTGCATAGATTTGCTTATGTGTGAGTATTTATGTGTTTGTGTGTGTATGTGTGCGAGTGTATATGTGTGTGTGTATGTGTGTAGATATATTATTTAATCAAAGTTGTTTAATATCACCGTTTATTTATTTCTTCGCACACATTATCACATTTCTACACATTTCATTTCACAGACTTATTTAATTACTGCATACTGTGAACAATTTGCTTCTTTTTAGCATTTAAACTATTCCGATAATATAATTTAGCAAATTCACCACCCAGACTAATAGGTTTGGAAAACTTAGCTGCAGTTCAATTGATTGTCTACATTAACTCTTTGAAGTAGGCAACGTGTTTCCAAAGAGATATTTATCTAAAGAAATATTTCTGAAGAAATATAGTTTTGTACGTGTGGATCTCTATTTGATCGGTTTTTAAGGGGAGTTTCAATGCGTGTCTTCCGTAACACGTTCAGTATACTAGTCCATAATAAACACAAGTCTCATTTAGCCGAGTAAGTAGAATGTTTAAATTTGATTTGATTTGTAATGAGTTCGTATTCTTATCTTCTGAATAATGCAGATTTGGTAAAATTAAGATTCTCTTGTATCGATTTTATCTGGGAATCAGAAAGCTATATATAGCATTACCATCAGTTAAAAGACATGATGCCATAAATACTATTGTTTCTCTAGAGTTTCAGAGTTTTAGACATGTTAGATTTCCACCTTTAAATATTATATGTTAATTGGATCACTTGGGCATGTATTTTAAAAATCTGTATTGATCAAATGAATGTTTCACAATCCGATGTGAAGGGATTCAAATTATTGTGCTGTTTAGAACTGATACACGCATATTCGGTTAAAGGCATGTGCTACCACTCCAGAGTTCCGTCGCATTGAACGTTTCTTCAGATGTCTGCAATATAATAATGAATTGGCAGTGAATTATTACAGTATGAAAAGCATTGATTTACTTCGCGAAATCCCAAAAGTTATGGCGTGCACCTCGCCATATATAGTTTATTGAAAGTGAAATTGAAATTACACGTTTATTTCGCGGTTGGGACTTTACACTTCAAATTTTCAGAACGCACCTGAAGGCTTGTAAATCGCTGTAAATCTAACTCCTACAAGCTATCTGTTCTACCACAAATACCGAGTAGCTATCTCTCATTTGCCCCCCACACGTTCGTTTCCATACATATATTCATGGACACGAAGACGCATGCGCGCGCATACACACACACGCAGACACACACACACACACACGCACAGACGCACATATATATATGTATATGTAAATGTATGTGTGTCTATATATGCATGGGTGTACAGGGTGGGCATAATGATAGGACACATTTTAAATGCTACTATTTTGGATTATAACGATGAAATAGAGTACCAAATATATTTATTACATAACGGTGCCATCATTATGGCAATCTGTATATAGTTTGCTGCAGTTCTTGAGTTATAAGTGATATAGTCATATCGAATTGCCGTTCTGGTGAAATATGTTGAAATATGTTTATACTCTATTTGAAGACAAGTGGTTTAGTAGAAGGTTGTATACAAAAAGTCGGTGAATAATAAAATTTAAGATTGAGAAATACATATAGTATCGAATTAGAGTATGAAACTTATTTCAATTTTAAAAGGTGCTTAGTCGGAGCATTTGAGAGAAAATGGAAGCGCATAGACTGAAATTGGGGTAAAGATGCAACTCTGCATAGTAAGTTAATATGAACCAGTGTCCCTAACTTAATATTGGAATGTTAATTTCAATGTTTGCTTACAATTAACAATTAATTCATTGAGTTGCTCTAATAGTTCTCTAAATTAGCTAAACAAAATCTCAGAGCTTCACATGAAAATAGTCTGCAGGTCCGTCTATTGCTTCGTAAATTGCAGTTCCCGCTGGTATAGACCAGTTTATATGACACCTTATATTGTCTGATTTCAAAGTAGAAAAATATATTCAGCCAGTGATGCAGAAAATTAAAATTTTTCATTAACAAAGTAATGTTTATGAACATAGTTGCTTTTCTTGATCGGGTTATTTAGTATAAAATCCTTAGATTTTATTCTGTAGCATACCTAAATGAAGAAATTGTGTTAATCTTTACTTCAATGATGTGCTTTAACTATTAATACCAGAGTATAGCCTAATAAATATTTTCTTAAGTGGAAGACATTATAGACAAGTGGGAAAGACAGTACTTTCTTAAGTCCTTATGATCTTATCAGCAATGGTATATTACCTTGCTTCTTTTTGCCCTTGGCAAATAACTGTTATTTTCTCCTTCTTTTCCTTTCCTTCTTTCGCTTTCCTACTATTTGTTAGCTAAATTTCAGTGCCTGCCTATATATTCATTTATTGACTTAACTGTTTATTTATAACGTTAATTTATTTCAACAATCTTCTGCTTCGTTAAATATCAACGAAATTTTTTTTCTCTTCTCTATTTCTTTTCTGCCTTTTTATCTTTATCACCTCTCTATAATTCTTTATATAGGTTACAAGACTTGCTTTATGTCTAATACTGTATTTAGAAGGATGCCCGATGTCATCAATGCATTTCGTTTCTAATCGACTAATAATGGTAGTACTTAAGTATAATGTAATCATCTAGCCACTTGAAATATAAGAAACACGCGTATTCCATACATTTGAAATTACATCTCTCTCTCTCTCTCTCTCTCTCTCTCTCTTATATATATATATATATATATATATATATATATATATATATATATATATATATATATATATATATATATATATATATATATATATATATATGTATATATATACAGAGAAGGGAGAGAGTACGGGTGAGTGAGTAACACACACACACACACACACACACACACACACACACACACACCCACACACACACACACACACACACACACATAAATATATACAAAGCTGGTTGTTTTTCTTCTAGCGCTGACTTAAATTGCTCAAGCTGCTCGCAGTAGATCTCCTTTGTAATCGTTTAGTTTGTGTTGAAAAGTACAAAGTGGACTAAACATTTCATATCTCACCAAACAGATTACAACACCTTACATGAGTGAAGACTTCCTTTAACGTAGGCAGTTAATATTTTTATAGAGAACGTGTTTCTCGTCACCAGCCACTATTCAGTCCAACCAAGGTTCATTCGTGCAATGGGAGAGCAAAGAAGAGCAGACATTCAATCTCTGCACGCGATTAGACGAGGAAAGTTTGTGAGGAACCCGTTGACCCATGTTGCTGACTTTTCCGATGGCATGCAGGTGTTGCTGCATGGTTGAATGATAAAAATCAAAGCTTCTCTGCTAGTTCCAAAGCAGTTATGATGGGATTTTTTTCCATCAGAGTTTGCAGGATGTCTCCTTCAACTTCTGCAGATCTTCCAGGACGTGTCTTGTCTTCTAAGCTGTAGTTTCTGTTTCGAAATTTCTGGAATCATTAGTGACACTGGCTCACGCTTATCATCCGATCCCCGCATACTGCATTGATATTCCTCGCACTTTCTTTTGCGTTGTTGCCTTTATTGAACTCATAAAACAAAATATGCCGAATATCCTCCTTTGTCATTTCCATTATAGCTTTGAAAAAATAAACTATTAAATCGTACTGCACTCTTCAGAACTTGCACTATGAATAAGTACAAGATAAAATTATTACCTGTTTTTATAGCAAGTTGATGCAGGTAGTTTATCCCATCCCCCTCCGACCTTTAGCTCATGCAATTGAAAAAAAAGCGCATTATTTATACATATATTTATTGCATATACACAGATAAAGAAACTATAGCAGTGGTCTGGATTATGATGTTCCCATGTCTGGTTGGAAAAAAAAATGCATTACACTAACTCCATGAAATCTGTATTTTCAGATTATATCTGTGGGATGAAATGTGTTGCTCATCAGTAGCAGTGCACCACTTATTTTATTTCTTCTATTCTTTCTCTTTCATGTGTTCCTTTTTTTCTTTTGTTGTTTCCTTTTCTATCTAAAACTTTGATCATTTTGTCGGTTAAAAGAATTGCCATTTCATCTCACTTTTTGTACTTGAATACAAAACACATCTCAGAAACACATCTCAGAAACACATCTCAATTTCTGTTTTGATGAATACCAATGTGTTTTTGCATGTGATTATAGCACCATTAAAATTATTCCCACCATACTGTTTACAATACATTTTATTGACTAAAGGTTTCGATTTCAATAGCATTGAAATGGCACAGTAAATGTTATTCAACCACCTGTCATTCATTGATTTATTTTCACTTTTTGTCTTCCCCCTTGTTACTATAGTGGCCTCTGTTACTAAATAACTCTCTTTAGTAGCACCACTGTACAGATTACATACACAGCATCTAATAACAGTATCTAACATAAACATACTTATAACTCACAATACGATGATTCGAAACCTCATTTCAATGTTTTTCAAGTTAGAGAGAAAGACAACACAAAACAAACCACCTACCATTTTCTCCAGCTAAAAGTTCCATTTGCAAAGCATCCATAAACGACAAATTGTAATAATGTGGCAAAGCGTTTTACATACACAATACACAAAATAACCAAAAAGTTATTCTGTATTGTGTTAAAAAACAATTCATCGTGCATTATTGCAGTTTGTATTTCTATTGATTATGATATTATTTGCATTGATTCGAGTAGCAAGCATAAACCCATGAATTTTTCTCTCAGTGCCTAGTTGAATTTTCGAGGCAAATCACTTCGGTCAGACTGCCGTTGCTGTACAGCAATCATGTTATTATGGCACTGTCGAAATATTTACTTGTACGAAATTACTAATGTTTACTTATCTATAATATGTCACTGCCAATAAATCCATTAACTTATTAATTACGCTTCGCCCAAGCTGAAATACTAAAACGGGGCTGGAGCCCCACACTATAGTACGGTATGTATCTACTATGTGTATCAGTACACAAATGATTACACAAATGACTTCCGTTCACTAATATCGCAAGATACATAAATGACCTTCATTCACTAAAATCTCCAGATATAAGTATTTACTTTGAAAGACAACAGTACGAATCACATTTATATATGATTATATACACACCACCAGTTACCTCATTACCAAGGCGACAAAGTTATACACCATCTTAGCATACTTTCAGAGACGCACATCATATATTTTGAAACTATGTTTTTCATCCTAGTAATTCACGAATTATTTTATCAATGCCAGAAGAAAGGAGTAATTTGTCAAAGGAGGAATTACAGGCAGCTGTAATCTCCAATGAACTATTATTGAAGTTTTATTAATGTTGCTATCCACAAAACTTACATAAATAATAATAATACTTTCTGTTATACTGCTTTGTTCGAGACAATAGAATGATACACTGAAGTAAGCTCTTTCATTTAGTAACTGAACTTACAAAATATACACGTTTGTTTGGGCATTTACTATACAAAAAGAAATCACGTATATTGAGAAAAACAGTGGATACCATCAGGGAGCACTGCTAACAGAAATAGAATATCAACCTGAAACATTTTTGAAGAACAATGATAGAAATGTATAGGAGAACATACAGTAAGCATGAAAAGATAAAACCAACGACTGCGGTAATGCTTTTGAAACATGCGAAAATAAAGTCCATAAAACATTATTTTTCATTTAGTTTTTGGCGAAAATGTGTGAACACTAATTTAATGTCTACAAAATGTCAAATATAGGTGACAAAATCTGAATCTGTAAATTACTGTATTGTCTATGCTAGGGCAGGTTAACTGAATATATCATTCTTCGGCATATTAGGAAAGTGTTCAGCAGAATTAGTAAAATGCCGCATGTAATAGATTGGAATATTTAGTTACTTGTTTTTATACGTTCCATCTCCCAATTACGTCTTTTCAAATTTCTCTTCCATTCCTCTTCTGTCGATATAATAAGAATCTTTGATGTGCTAGAGTCGATATTAATACAAGTATTCTCACCCAATATTTGAGTCTCTGTATCTTTATTAGGATTAATTTATATTGGCTATAACCAAATTATGACATTATACAGCTCAACGTACAAAATGTTGATTTCGGCAATATATATGCACACACACACACACACACACACACACACACACACACACACACACACACACACACACACACACACACACACACACACACACACACACACACACACATATATATATGTGTGTGTGTGCGTGTTCATATAATGATATCTACCAAATGTATTGGTAAGATAAAACATGTAATCGTTACCAAAATAGCAAAATGTCGTTCACAAAGGTCTATAGTAAACTCCTTATGAATCGATCTCCTTGGTTATATATCAAAAATTTAAATAAGAGCTTTGACGTTAATATCCATAAATATTAAAGTTTATTACCTATGTAAACATTTCTGTATAAGGTCAAATTCAACTCTTAATTCAAGTTAATTTTCTTATACATCCTCAGGGTAAAAAGTAATCATAAAAAAAAATTTATAATCTCTAAAGCTGATCCATATTCAATATATATATATATATATATATATATATATATATATATATATATATATACATATATATTTATATTTCAAGGTTTAAAATCTTTATATTTAAAAGAGATATTGACTTCGAACTCGACAGATCCATATTCCATTTATTTACCATCCTATGTCAACATTTCTGTGCCCAAACCTATCCAGCGACTGATCCATTGGATGTCTGACGTTTGGCACTTCCAGAGGAATGGTTTACATCAGAACAAATTACGAAAAAACACACAAATAACGATCACAATGAATTATTAAATTATTAAAAGTTCGTTAGCTTCAAAATCCGCCATATTTCTTCATGTTAGATATGTATATATAGGGGAGGTAACTCCTTATTTTTTTCTATTGTTACTGCTCTCCTGTGAATGTCTACTAGATTAATTAATTTAATTTAATTTTATTTGTTTATTTATTTATTAACTTATTTATTTATTTAGTTATTAACTTGGTTATTAATTTCTTTTTTAGTATATTTATTTTAAATTACTATCAAGTATCCCCTATATGAAGACTATTTTTGTTGCCCCTAGAGGGTTCTCATGTCTATTATTCCCTTTTATATTATTATTGGGTCTCCTTACTTGGTTAAGAGAGATCCGTCCAGCCATCAATCCTCCTAGGAATCATTACAAGCTCCTTTACTAAAAAATTCAGTAATATTTCGATATATTACCATTCCGTGCTATTATCATTCTTTTCTATGGGTTTCATACTAAGGCTTGAGCCTCATCTCTTCCTACTAAATGCTTAGTTATTTATTTTATTCTCAGTTCTTACTTAATTTCATATCTACCCTTAATATAGTAGAGTCACGTAGTTACATTGTATTTAGAGATCAAACAATTGTTTGTGTTGCAGTGTACTATATTACCCGCTCCTTTCTTCTTACTCATTTAATCTATACAGGTTGAGTGGATAAATTGTGGGTGGCTAGCTTGTTTTATTGCATAATTGTGAATGAATTTTTAAAAATCATTCTCGTAAGATATATCAGGCTTGGTAGAAAATATCTGTGTGCATCTGTAGAAAGATGCTCCTAGGCATACAAGAAATACTCTAATAATTTGATATGAAATGCTTTCTCATCCCGATAAAATTTACTAACATTTAAAATGAATGTTTGGAATCTTACTAACATTTTAAATGAATGTTTGGAAATGAAACGTGTATGTAGTCAATATGTGAGATTGCTAGATGAAGTCCAAACATCTGACAGTTTTATGTTGTCCATTCTTCCGAAATTTAGCTTTGATACACAATTACTTTTGTTTGTTCTAGAAAATTCAATCGGATGACAATTATAAAATTATGCTTTCATAACATTAAATGCTGAACAGTTGATGAGATAGCATTTATATTCAGTGATAATATTCTATAATATTTTATTTGAAAACATCTACATGATCATCTATATAAACTAGCGCGACCGACCCGTGAATATTTCACAGAATTAATGGTAAAGCTACTGGGTTATTTCTGACAACTTTATCCAGGAAACCTGAAATCGTTGCCTATGTTGTGTCTGTGTGGAAAGATATTCACTCATCTGCTACTCATCGAAAAGTGAAAAAAATTGGAATACGATGATTACTTAATGCACTATATATATATATATATATATATATATATATATATATATATATATATATATATATATATATATATATATATATATATATATATATATATGTGTGTGTGTGTGTGTGTGTGTGTGTGTGTGTGTGTGTGTGTGTGTGTGTGTGTGTGTGTGAATGTGTGTGTGTGTGTGTGTGTGTGTATAAATACACTTTATATACTTTATGCACAATTTTATTGACTTAATACACAGCACTCATAAAATAAATATTCACACTTATTGTTTCATTCACCCCACCACTAAAATATCCCGTACATATGATACAACCTTTAGCAAAGTGCATATATCTGCCACATAAATTAGCGTGAATAATTCACGGAATTGCACTTATTCACATGCATTATGTGATTGGGGATATAAAATATGTAGTTCAAGAAAAAAAATTTCTTCTCACTATCCAATCACCACCACTCTCACCAACACCACTACCACCACCCCACCACAACTGCCACCACCACAACCACCACAATCACCACCACCACCATTACCATCTCCACCACCATCATCATCTCTCTCCCTCTCTCTCCCTTCTCTTTCTCTCTCTTCTCTCTCTGCCTTTCTTTAGTCTCACCGTCAAAACATCACCCATATTTTTAACCCCCCTCCTCTATATCATTAGTAACTTCAACTAGCTTTTTTAACCACGTAATAAATACTACGTTCCCCCTAACTCACATCATGAACGCTTCTCTCCCCTTTGTTCCCTCTTTTTCTGTCTCCCCCTTTCTGTCTCAATCTTCGCCTTATCTTCTTTTTCTCTCTCGCCTTTTTCCTTCTCCTCTCTTTCCCTTCAACTAATCACGTGAAAGCGTTACAATTATATTCCCTCTACCTCAAGTCATAGACGCTTCTGTCTCCTGCTTTTCCCCGCGCCCTCTTTTCTCTCTCCCTCTCTCTTTCCCTAATCACGTGATAGCGTTTCTAACGGGCTAAGTAACGCAATGACAAGCATAATTATTATAATATATTAAAATTGACATCTAATCGCAGACATTAGTTCAATGACTTTCATTTTCTCAAAAATCAACTATATCTAACATTGTATGAATATTTTTGGAAAATTAATAAAAGTTTAAAGGTGCTTCAGAATTGGAGAGTTTTATTTTTAATTTGCTCATCCGTATTTTTTTTTTCATTGGAAATGTTTTTGTTTTAGCTCAAGTACAAATTCAATGTAAATACAGAAGTAATCAGTTTAGAAGCAATCATGTTGGCTATCTTACTCTCCTATAAATGTGAAACATACAAGATTACTATATGAAATATGTATTTCATTGTAGAATCCATGCTTCGTCGTATTAATTTATTATATCACAAATTCATGCCCCTCTGTAGTAAACACCATTAGATACATAATTATATTCAGCAACACTGCTAGACACAAAAATGACTGAAAATATTAATATACATTCAAATTAATCTATATGTAAATGTGACAAATATTGAAACGAATAAGATGTAAGATGGTAGCATATATTTTGATGTATAACAAGGATATACTAGTAAACATGTTTGACAAGCCTCTAGAAGATGATCTAAGAGTTTCGTGAGATGAACATTCTATTGCGCATTTCTTCTCTGAAGTGAACAAAGAAATTTGTTGAAATATAAATTGTATTAAAGTGGAAGGATTGATCCTGTTAGATAATATTATATTGCATAGCATGTAATAGTTTCCCAGAGGGAAAACAATTTGGTTGGAAGAAACAATATTAAGCTATAAAATCTATAAGTAAATCATTAATATCAGATTTCTTTGCTGGTAGAACAGTATGCAAGATTTATCAACACATATAGACAGATTCATTAACTGGCTATAGTGTTTTGTATCAAATGCGTTGCACTGCTTTTATTTTATTCTGATAGGCATTTAGTCCCGGCATCACTGGTAAACATTTTGCCTCTCTTTCCTCGACAGTCAATGAATTACCAACAATCCTCTTATTCATGTTTCAGGGAATCTTCGATTTCATAAATATTTACTTTTGAACAAGGCAGAAAGCGACTAACGAGCTCATCATTCTGCAGTGTATTTCTAATAATTAAACCTGGTATAAACAAGAATCTCAGGTTGGCCGTAATAAATAGACGTATAAAGCATAGAAACCTAATTGAATACTTTCTTATTATAGATGCGTAATTTGTAGAAATGATTAGGTGTAACACCTGGCAGTATATATATATATATATATTTATAGTATGATGAATTGAGTTATTTCATACTATATGATGTTGAGTGTAGAATACCTTTTGGGAATCCTTCGATGAACAATGCAATACTTACACGAAAGATGGATAAATGAATTTCGCAAAACTACAATTAATTTGTGACAGATTAAAGAGAACCATATGAAAGTACAAACGATCCATTAGCTTTTATGAAGTCTAAGTATAATGATAGCTTTAGATATTCTTTGTATATGAATGTAATACGTATTAATTGATGCACTGGTATGACTGAAGGTATGTTTCATATTGTATCATAATTTTAGCAATAATTATTGATGCCTATATGAACATCTGGTGAAATCTGCATTTATTATATAATAAGAAACATCAACTGATCATTGACCGCCATTTGTGAGAGGATTATGGTAATATGAAGCAGAAATGAAAGAACCATTTTATAAGTCATGTAAGCCATTTAGTATTATATCAATATTTTGACTCAGTACATTAAGTAGGACATGAAAATAATACACAGCGGAATTTCAGATTATAAATATGGCTGTAATAATTATGGTTACTTAATAGGTGCAAGTTTTGTTTCTAGATATATAAATATATATAATAAAAGTGCTACTGAGCTAAAAAGATGTGTTTTAAAGTAGTGTTGGAAAACTGAAGCTTTGTTTTTAACTCTTATCAAATAATATTCTGCAATTATGACGTACTGACTAACAATGTTTCAGATCCTATTTACGTAACACTCTTGTTTAGTTAAAGTTTATAATAATAGAATTCTCTGGAAACGTACCAACAATGCGTATTTCGTATATCTTTAACTAGTCACATGACAATCATTAAAAGATGGTATAAATTTCAATGGCTCCCAACGCTGTTATTTACTTTCCCGTGACGCGAGATATGAGGTCTAAAAGCTAATTCAGTATGTTCTAATTTGTTCAAAAGGCCCACTCTACTCCGAATAGCTGAAGACTAAGTTTGCTTTTTGATATCGCATTTTAGAAGAAGTGTCCGTATGACTAGCATTTAGACATTAAACCAATTCGGGGACAATACACAACAAATTCACTTCTTCTTCTTCTTCTTCTTCTTCTTCTTCTTCTTCTTCTTCTTCTTCTTCTTCTTCTTCTTCTTCTTCTTCTTCTTCTTCTTCTTCTTCGTCTTCTTCTTCTTCTTCTTCTTCTTCTTCTTCTTCTTCTTCTTCTTCTTCTTCTTCCTCTTCTTCTTCTTCTTCTTCTTCTTCTTTTCGGCATTTCATGTTCGATTAAATAAGTACCAGTTGAGTACTGGGGTCGACGTTATCACTGTGATCAACGAGCTCCTTATCAACTTTCTCATTCCAGTTGCATTGACATAACTCTTCTCAAGATCCTGGCTGTTCCAAATAGTTCTTGGAACAGCCATATACGTTCTTCCTTCTTCAAATCAATTTACTTCATTGATGTAAAATGGAAATTACACAGGACGAGAATATATATTTGTAAAGTAGCTGGTGTAAATGATTATGCGTGTAGCATATTTATCACAAATCCATGTTTTTCCTTCCATTCTCATAAATCTTTCTTAATTTTAAAACTGCTTTCGAAGCACCTTTACAAAACACATGAGAATGCTTCCCTCATTAGTGCAACTAATAGATAATATTCTGATACTCGGTTTATAGAAAACTTTTCATATTATGTCTCATTTTATTCTTTTTATTTTATTTTTCTCAAGTAATCAGGCCCCGATATTTCTCAGGCCTCGATTGATTTGCAGGTGGTTGGTGTATTCTATCCTCACATCAGAAAGCTGTGCCGAATGCAGGTGACAGAACAGGATCTACTAAGAAAAAGTGGTATCCAGTATATGATGATCAAGCGGAGAAACTACTAAGCTAATAGTGGCATTCAGAATGTCGTATTACACTGAAAATATATATTTAAAACAAAAATCGTTTTAACTTAGTTCTTTATAAATTTTAAAATTATAAAACATTATAGGTGTGAATCATAGGGAAAAATACATAGAATTGTTGTTGAGAAAGGCAGCGTAACATGAGAATGGAAAAATGGACTTCCTATAAGACTTGACGCACATATAACGTTTCAAATTCTTGTGAGTTTCGTATAGATAATGTGTCCAAAAAATGTTTTTCTAAAGTGAATCTCTTCAGTAAGTGCTATGTTTTAAAAATATTTAGTGGATATATTTAGTGTCGTACACAACTGTCTGTATTATTTTTTCTTTTGATAAGAAAAAAATATGATCATATACGTATGCAAATTCAAAATTACACAGATATTACGAAAAGCAATAACCTATCAAATATTTCACACATATTTTTTCTCCTATATAATTATTTGTTTTATAAAAATTGAATAAATAGATTTAGGAAAAGAAAATTAATATATATATATATATTGAAGTTCGTCTACGAAATGTCAGCCCTTTTGTCTGGTAACTTTAGGATAGATATTCAAACTTTACTTAATTATTTTCATAGAAAAATCAAGACTGGCTGTAGTCATAACAAATGCCTCAGCATTCAACTTCAGTTGCAACTGAAACCTAGCATGTGAGGATGTTTTTCTTAATTATTGGGAAAACATCGAGCCTCCAGATTT